>NC_088233.1:7680139-7689715 GCF_036934945.1 Oncorhynchus masou masou
AGAGGCTGTGGTGCTGTCTCCCGCTAGAGGCTGTGATGCTGTCTCCCGGAAGAGGCTGTGATTCTGTCCTCCCACTAGAGTCTGTCCTGCTGTCCTCCCACTAGAGGCTGTGATGCTGTCCTCCCGCTAGAGGCTGTGATGCTGTCCTCCCACTACATGATATGATGCTGTCCTCTCACTAGAGGCTGTGATGCTGTCCTCCCACTAGAGGCTGTGGTGCTGTCCTCCCACTAGAGGCGGTGATGCTGTCCTCCCATTAGAGACTGTGATGCTGTCCTCCCACTTGAGGCTGTGATGCTGTCTCCCGGTAGAGGCTGTGATTCTGTCCTCCCACTAGAGTCTGTGATGCTCTCCTCCCACTAGAGTCTGTGATGGTGTCCTCCCATTAGAGACTGTGATGCTGTCCTCCCACTAGAGGCTGTGATACTGTCCTCCCACTAGAGGCTGTGATGCTGTCATCCACTAGAGGCTATGATACTGTCCTCCCGCTAGAGGCTGTGATGTTGTCCTCCCATTAGAGTCTGTGAGGCTGTCCTCCCATTAGAGGCGCTGATGCTGTGTTCCGGGTAGAGGCTGTGATGCTGTCCTCCCACTAGAGGCTGTGGTGCTGTCCTCCCGCTCGATGCTGTGATGCTGTTCTCCCACTAGAGGCTGTGATGCTGTCCTCCCATTAGAGCCTGTGATGCTGTCCTCCCACTAGAGGCTGTGATGCTGTCCTCCCACTAGAGGCTGTGATGCTGTCCCCCGGTAGAGGCTGTGATTCTGTCCTCCCACTAGAGTCTGTGATTCTGTCCTCCCACTAGAGTCTGTGATGCTGTCCTCCCATTAGAGTCTGTGATGCTGTCCTCCCATTAGAGACTGTGATGCTGTCCTCCCACTAGAGGCTGTGATACTGTCCTCCCACTAGAGGCTGTGATGCTGTCCTCCACTAGAGGCTTTGATAGTGTCCTCCCACTAGAGGATGTGATGCTGTCCTCCCACTACAGGCTGTGATGCTGTCCTCCCACTAGAGGCTGTGATGCTGTCCTCCCATTAGAGACAGGAAGTTGAATGATTCAGCCGTGCTAACTCCCAGGAAGTTGAATGATTCCGATTCCGAGGGGTAGTGTGGGCGTTTTCTGAAGTCAACCATCTCCACTGTTTTGTATGTGTTGAGTTTCAGGTTATTTTGACTGCACCAGGCCACCTTTCGGTCGACCTCTCCATTGTGTTCCCATGCATAATAGAGAGATATACTCAGTATAAAAAACATTAGGGACGCCTTCTCTTTCCGCGACTAGAGGTGAGAGCATGAATCTAGTTGATCCCTGGTGTAGAGTGACTAGAGGTGAGAGCATGAATCTAGTTGATCCCTGGTGTAGAGTGACTAGAGGTGAGAGCATGACTCTAGTATAATGATCCCTGGTGGAGAGTGACTCGAGGTGAGAGCATGACTCTACTTTATGATCCCTGGTGTAGAGTGACTAGAGGTGAGAGCATGAATCTAGTTGATGATCCCTGGTGTCGAGTGACTACAGGTGAGAGCATGAATCTAGTTGATGATCCCTGGTGTAGAGTGACTAGAGGTGAGAGCATGAATCTAGTTGATCCCTGGTGTAGAGTGACTAGAGGTGAGAGCATGAATCTAGTTGATGATCCCTGGTGTAGAGTGACTAGAGGTGAGAGCATGAATCTAGTTGATGATCCCTGGTGTAGAGTGACTAGAGGTGAGAGCATGAATCTAGTATAATGATCCCTGGTGTAGAGTGACTAGAGGTGAGAGCATGAATCTAGTTGGTGATCCCTGGTGTAGAGTGACTCGAGGTGAGAGCATGAATCTAGTTGGTGATCCCTGGTGTAGAGTGACTACAGGTGAGAGCATGGATCTAGTTGATGATCCCTGGTGTCGAGTGACTAGAGGTGAGAGCATGAATCTAGTTGATGATCCCTGGTGTAGAGTGACTAGAGGTGAGAGCATGAATCTAGTATAATGATCCCTGGTGTAGAGTGACTAGAGGTGAGAGCATGAATCTAGTTGATGATCCCTGGTGTAGAGTGACTAGAGGTGAGAGCATGAATCTAGTTGGTGATCCCTGGTGTAGAGTGACTCGAGGTGAGAGCATGAATCTAGTATAATGATCCCTGGTGTAGAGTGACTAGAGGTGAGAGCATGGATCTAGTTGATGGTCCCTGGTGTCGAGTGACTAGAGGTGAGAGCATGAATCTAGTATAATGATCCCTGGTGTAGAGTGACTAGAGGTGAGCGCATGAATCTAGTTGGTGATCCCTGGTGTAGAGTGACTAGAGGTGAGAGCATGAATCTAGTATAATGATCCCTGGTGTAGAGTGACTCGATGTGAGAGCATGAATCTAGTTGATGATCCCTGGTGTAGAGTGACTAGAGGTGAGAGCATGAATCTAGTATAATGATCCCTGGTGTAGAGTGACTAGAGGTGAGCATGAATTCTAGTATAATGATCCCTGGTGTAAGGTGACTAGAGGTGAGAGCATGAATCTAGTTGGTGATCCCACAATTGTAGAGTGACTAGAGATGAGAACATGGATCTAGTTGATGATCCCTGGGTAGAGTGACTCGAGGTGAGAGCATGAATCTAGTATAATGATCCCTGTAGAGTGACTAGAGATGAGAGCATGAATCTAGTATAATGATCCCTGGTGTGAGTGACTCGAGAGGAGAGCATGAATCTAGTATAATGATCCCTGGTGTAGAGTGACTCGATGTGAGAGCATGAATCTAGTTGGTGATCCCTGGTGTAGAGTGACTAGAGGTGAGAGCATGAATCTAGTTGGTGATCCCTGGTGTAGAGTGACTAGAGGTGAGAGCATGAATCTAGTATAATGATCCCTGGTGTAGAGTGACTCGATGTGAGAGCATGAATCTAGTTGATGATCCCTGGTGTAGAGTGACTAGAGGTGAGAGCATGAATCTAGTATAATGATCCCTGGTGTAGAGTGACTCGAGGTGAGAGCATGAATCTAGTTGATGATCCCTGGTGTAGAGTGACTAGAGGTGAGAGCATGAATCTAGTTGGTGATCCCTGGTGTCGAGTGACTAGAGATGAGAGCATGAATCTAGTTGGTGATCCCTGGTGTAGAGTGACTAGAGATGAGAACATGGATCTAGTATAATGATCCCTGGTGTAGAGTGACTAGAGGTGAGAGCATGAATCTAGTTGGTGATCCCTGGTGTCGAGTGACTAGATATGAGAGCATGGATCTAGTTGATGATCCCTGGTGTAGAGTGACTCGAGGTGAGAGCATGAATCTAGTATAATGATCCCTGGTGTAGAGTGACTAGAGGTGAGAGCATGAATCTAGTATAATGATCCCTGGTGGAGAGTGACTAGAGGTGAGAGCATGAATCTAGTATAATGATCCCTGGTGTAGAGTGACTAGAGGTGAGAGCAGGAATCTAGTATAATGATCCCTGGTGTAGAGTGACTCGAGGTGAGAGCATGAATCTAGTTGATGATCCCTGGTGTAGAGTGACTAGAGGTGAGAGCATGAATCTGGTTGGTGATCCTGGTGTAGAGTGACTCGATCCTGGTATAATGATCCCTGGTGTAGAGTGACTAGAGGTGAGAGCATGAATCTAGTTGATCCCTGGTGTAGAGTGAGAGCTAGATAATGATCCCTGTGAGAGCATGCATCTAGTTGATCCCTGGTGTAGAGTGACTAGAGGTGAGAGCATGAATCTAGTATAATGATCCCTGGTGGAGTATTTCGATGACATGAATCTAGTTGATGATCCCTGTGAGAGCATGACTCTAGTTGATCCCTGGTGTAGAGTGACTAGAGGTGAGAGCATGAATCAGTATAATGATCCCTGGTGTAGAGTGACTAGAGGTGAGAGCATGGATCCCTAGTGACTAGATGATCCCTGGTGTCTCGAGTGACTACAGGATCCCTGGTGTAGAGTGACTAGAGATGAATCTAGTTGATGATCCCTGGTGTAGAGTGACTCGAGAGGCATGAATCTAGATAATGATCATGAATCTGAGTTGATCCCTGGTGTAGAGTGACTAGAGGTGAGAGCATGAATCTAGTTGATGATCCCATGAATCTAGTTGATGATCCCTGAGTGACTAGAGGTGAGAGCATGAATCTAGTATAATGATCCCTGGTGAGAGGACTATGAGGTGAGTTGGTGATCCCTGCGAGTGATGAGATGAGTATCTAATGATCCCTGGTGTAGAGTGACTAGAGGTGAGAGCATGAATCTAGTATAATGATCCCTGGTGTAGAGTGACTAGAGGTGAGAGCATGAATCTAGTTGGTGATCCCTGGTGTAGAGTGACTAGAGATGAGAACATGGATCTAGTTGATGATCCCTGGTGTAGAGTGACTAGAGGTGAGAGCATGAATCTAGTATAATGATCCCTGGTGTAGAGTGACTCGAGGTGAGAGCATGAATCTAGTATAATGATCCCTGGTGTAGCATAAAGAGTCCGAAATATGTTTTTCCCAGCTTCATGTGTTGCGTCCTGTTCGTCTGGAAGTCGGTGATCCATCTTGACAGATGCAGCTGGACACGTTCAGCTGAGAGAATTTGTGTTGTAGCAGTTCCCGCGATGATGGTATTAAATGCAGAGCTGTAGTCCACAAACGGTAACCTTGGAAACATGTCTTTGGGTTATGGAGGTGTTTGAAGATGTAGCGTGGATAACGCGACATCAAACACACCCAACGCCTTTTTGAACAGCAACAGGTCACATCCTGACGTACAGTATGAGTGTGTCCCAAATGGCACCCTATTCCTACATAATGCTCTATGGTCCCTGGTCAAAAGTAGGGGCGCTATGAAGGGAATATGGTGACATGGAAACCTACTACATTGCCTTTCGGAAGTATTCAGCCTGTTTTTCGCACATTTTGTTGAGTTACAGCCCTGATTTTAAAATTAATTAAATTTAGATTTTTTTTTTGTCGCTTGGCCTACACACAATATCCCATAATTTCAAATAGGAATTATGTTTTTTAAAATTTGTACTAATTAATAAAAAATGAAAAGCTTAAATGTCTTGAGTCAATGAGTATTCAATCCTTTTGTTATGGCAAGCGTAAATAAGTAAACATTTGCTGAACAAGTCACATAAGAAGGCATCCACTCTGTGTGCAATGATAGTGTTTAACCGGATTTTTGAATGACTACCTCATTTCTGTACCCCACACATGCAATTATCTGTAAGGTCCCTCAGTCGAGCAGTGCATTCAACCAGAAACACCATTGTGGAGGTTTTCCAATGCCTCAGTAAAAGGGCACCTATTGTATGGTAAAAATGTAAAAAGCAAACCTTGAATATTCCTTTGACCATAGTGGTTATTAAGTACACTTTGGATGGTGTATCAATACACCCAGTCACTACAAAGATACAGGCGTCCTTCTTAACTCAGTTGCCGGAAGGTAACTGCTCAGGGATTTCACCATGAGGCCAATGTTGACTTTCAAACAGTTAGAGTTTAAAGGAAAACTTTGTGATTTGAAGCCCTTTATCTACTTCCCCAGGGTCAAAGGAACTCTTGGATACCAGTTTTATGTGTCTGTGTCCAGAATGAAGGAAGTTAGAGGTAGTTCCAAGCCAATGCTAAGTAGCGTTAGCGCAATGACTGGAAGTCTATAGGTATATGCTAGCACTCTTCATATTTTCAAGCATGGTGGCTGCATCATGTTATGGGTATGCTTGTCATCAGCAGAAACGGGAATAAAGGTAAGCACATGCAAAATCTTAGAGGAAAACCTGGTTCAGTCTGCTTTCCAACAGACACTGGGAGACAAATTCACCTTTCAGCAGGACAATAACCTGAAACACAAGGACAAATATACACTGCAGTTGCTTCCCAAGACATCATAGTATCACGTAGTTACAAGTTTTCACTTAAATCGGCTAGAAAATCTATGGTAAGACTTGAGAATGTCTGTCTAGCAATGATCAACAACTAACTTGACGGAGCTTGAAGAATTTAAAAAAAATAATAATGTGCAAATATTGTACAATCCAAGTGTCCAAAGCTCTTAGAGACTTACCCAGAAAGACAAAGATGATTCGAACATTATTGACCAGGGGGTTGAATACTATTTGATCAAGATATATTAGTGTTTTATTTTTTATTTTTTTATTTACAAATGTTCAAATCTTTTTTTCCACTGACAGAGTATTTGGTGTAGATCGTTGACAGAAAATGACAATTAAAATGCATTTTAATGTTAAAAAAAACAAAAGTAGGAAAAGGATTGTAAATAGTTGAAGGCTGTTTATAGTCACGGGTCTATATGTATCTACATAAAGACCTAGCCCTAGATGAGCCACTCACTGCACCTACTGGTGGCCAAGATAGGAATGTAACAACAAATGGATGTAAATGGCAGATGAGATTTAATCCCCAGTTTATTCCATTAGATTAGCCTAATAAGTGGGGTATTGCATATTAATAGAGAAGGCTGTTAATGTCACAGTGGGACTTTAAAAAGTACTGTTCATTTTAGAAGATTATGTATTCCTTTTATATCAATGATTTCTGAGCCTAGATTCAGCCATAGTCTAATGAACCATATCTAGCCACTATAAAGAGAAGGCTGAGGCTATATTATAGGATCATTACAGTTTGAAATCTCATTTTCCACACTTTGGTGCCTTATCTCCAGTGGCTCCGCCTAACCCAGGTAGGTATGTGTGAATACGAGTGTTGGTGAATAAATCAGAGGAGAGCCCGGAGGAGGAAAGTTGGAGAGGAGGCGGAGGGGATGGAGAGAGAGAAGAGGCTGAGAGGGAGGAGAAGGATGGAGAGCAGAACAGGCTGGAGGAAACAGATATATCCTGGAGCCAGGCCTCTCAGTGGGAGCTGCAGGACAGCCAGCTTTCTTCCTTCTTCCTGTTCTGTATGGTATTGTACCAACTCGAGGCCACACAGAGTTCAGCTACCGCAACGTCTCCACCTCTCAGCCTCGGTCTACATACAAACTACTCAAAGAAAGTTTCAACCTTCTCTCTTTCTCTCTCCACTTTCTCTCAAATTTCACTTATTTCTTTCTCTTTCTTTCTGTCTTTCTTTCTTTCTGTCTCTCTCTCTCTCTCTCTCTCCTTTCTTTCTTTCTTTCTGTCTCTCTCTATCCCTCTTTCTGTCTGTCTCTTTCTCTCTTTCTGTCTCTCTCTATCCCTCTTTCTGTCTCTCTCTATCCCTCTTTCTGTCTGTCTCTTTCTGTCTCTCTCTTCTTTCTTTCTTTCTTTCTTTCTTTCTTTCTTTCTTTCTTTCTTTCTTTCTTTCTTTCTTTCTTTCTTTCTTTCTTTCTTTCTTTCTTTCTTTCTTTCTTTCTTTCTTTCTTTCTTTCTTTCTTTCTTTCTTTCTTTCTTTCTTTCTTTCTTTCTTTCTTTCTCTCAAACCTCTCTCCATAACGCACCCTGTAACATGGTTGTGTTGCAATGCGGAACCCCTGACCTTGTTGTTCTTTTGCATAACTGTCTTGGTTTGAATTGTGTTTGTTTATTTGGTTGTTCAATGATTAATGTGTGGAGACTAGAGCAACAGTCCCTGTAGGGCTGGATGTAGTAGAGGGTGTTAGCATCTAGGCTTCCTGTAGCTTATGCCTCACAGAAAACACACACACACACACACACACACACACACACACACACACACACACACACACACACACACACACACACACACACACACACACACACACACACACACGGTCTCTCAGCTGAACATAATAAGGCTTAGTGAGAGTTATTTCTCTGCTGGAGTTTCATCAATGGACAGATGCTATTCTCTTCCTCCCTGTCACTGGGTCCTGTTGTTCTCTTCTGACCAGAGAATTATTTTTATTTTTTTGCACCTTTATTTAACTAGGCAAGTCAGTTATTTTAATTCCTATTTTCAATGACTGGCCTAGGAACAGTTGGAGGTTAACTGCCTGTTCAGGGGGCAGAATGACATATTTGTACCTTGTCAGCTCGGAGATTTGAACTTGCAACCTTTCGGTTGCAACAACTAGAACTACCCTGCCGCCAGTACTGTTGCTACCTTGTTTATATGGTGACAATCACAGCATCCCTCTCTTTCTCCTGGTGTTCCTCTCAGCTTTTTCACATGTTGTGTCAGTTTATTTTTTTTGTAGAGTTTATTGTTAGCCTTGTCCCAGATCTGTTTGTGTTGTAAAGCTAACTGTTCATTGGGGACACAAGGCTACAAACATATGTGGGACCAGGCTAGAGTTGCGTAGATTCTGTGATGGGGGATGGAAATGGGGTTCCAACTTGTCACACCAAAGGGAAGTCCTGTCATACCTCATGTAGGCCCTCTAATACTCATTTTGCTATGAAAAGTCTCAAAGAGACATTTCAAACATGTAGGTAGTTTCAAGCATCCTAGATCGGTGAACTAGATCAATCACTTACCTTAATGACCTAATCCTCCTGTTGAGGAAGAGGTCTATCCTTAATGACCTAATCCTCCTGTTGAGGAAGAGGTCTGGTCCTTAATGACCCTACTCCTCCTGTTGAGGAAGAGGTCTGTCCTTAATGACCTACTCCTCCTGTTGAGGAAGAGGTCTGTCCTTACTCTACTCCTCCTGTTGAGGAAGAGGTCTATCCTTAATGACCTAATCCTCCTGTTGAGGAAGAGGTCTGTCCTTAATGACCTACTCCTCCTGTTGAGGAAGAGGTCTGTCCTTAATGACCTACTCCTCCTGTTGAGGAAGAGGTCTGTCCTTACCTTAATGACCTAATCCTCCTGTTGAGGAAGAGGTCTATCCTTAATGACCTACTCCTCCTGTTGAGGAAGAGGTCTGTCCTTAATGACCTACTCCTCCTGTTGAGGAAGAGGTCTGTCCTTAATGACCTAATCCTCCTGTTGAGGAAGAGGTCTGTCCTTAATGACCTACTCCTCCTGTTGAGGAAGAGGTCTGTCCTTAATGACCTAATCCTCCTGTTGAGGAAGAGGTCTGTCCTTAATGACCTACTCCTCCTGTTGAGGAAGAGGTCTGTCCTTAATGACCTACTCCTCCTGTTGAGGAAGAGGTCTGTCCTTAATGACCTAATCCTCCTGTTGAGGAAGAGGTCTGTCCTTAATGACCTAATCCTCCTGTTGAGGAAGAGGTCTGTCCTTAATGACCTACTCCTCCTGTTGAGGAAGAGGTCTGTCCTTAATGACCTACTCCTCCTGTTGAGGAAGAGGTCTATCCTTAATGACCTACTCCTCCTGTTGAGGAAGAGGTCTGTCCTTAATGACCTACTCCTCCTGTTGAGGAAGAGGTCTGTCCTTAATGACCTAATCCTCCTGTTGAGGAAGAGGTCTGTCCTTAATGACCTAATCCTCCTGTTGAGGAAGAGGTCTGTCCTTACCTTAATGACCTACTCCTCCTGTTGAGGAAGAGGTCTGTCCTTACCTTAATGACCTACTCCTCCTGTTGAGGAAGAGGTCTGTCCTTACCTTAATGACCTAATCCTCCTGTTGAGGAAGAGGTCTGTCCTTACCTTAATGACCTACACCTCCTGTTGAGGAAGAGGTCTGTCCTTAATGACCTACCTCCTGTTGAGGAAGAGGTCTGTCCTTAATGACCTACTCCTCCTGTTGAGG
>NC_088233.1:7689815-7719815 GCF_036934945.1 Oncorhynchus masou masou
CAACACTAGGCCAATTGTGCATTGCCCCACGGACCTCCCGGTCGCGGCCGGTTATGAACCCGAGTCTCTGGTGGCACAGTCTGATGAGGGCACCTAAAAGGAACCGATTCCCAAACCTTCCGTAACAAAGCCATCACCTACAGAGAGATGAATCTAGAGATGAGTCCCCTAAGCAAGCTGGTCCTGGGGCTCTGTTCACAAACACAAACAGACCCCACAGAGCCCCAGGACAGCAGCACAATTAGACCCAACCAAATCATGAGAAAACAAAAAGATAATTTCTTGATACATGGAAAGAATTAACAAAAAAACAGAGCAAACTAGAATGTTATTTGGCCCTAAACAGAGAGTACACAGTGTCAGAATACCTGACCACTGTGACTGACCCAAACTTAAGGAAAGTGTTGAATATGTACAGACTCAGTGAGCATAGTCTTGCCATTGAGAGAGGCAGCCATAGCCTGTCTTCTCTTGAGAGCCAGGTCTGTCTATGTGCACACTGCCCACAAAATTAGGTGGAAACTGAGCTGCACTTCCTAACCTCCTCGAAAACGTTCAAAAACAAATCCAATTTTGATGAACTCCCATATCTATTGGGAGAAATACCACAGTGTGCCATCACAGCAGCATGATTTGTGACCTGTTGCCACAAGAAAAGGGCAACCAGTGAAGAACAAACAATATTGTAAATACGACCCATATTTATTTATTTTCTCTTTTGTACTTTATTTGCACATCGCTACAACACTGTACATAGACATAATATGACATTTGAAATGTCTTTTGGAATGTTTGTGAGTAATGTTTACTGTTCATTTTTTATATTTTTTTTCACTTTTGTTTATTTTCTTTTTCACTTGCTTTGGCAATGTAAACATGTGCTTCCCATGCCAATAAAGCTCTTTGAATTGCATTGAGAAAGATAAGGAAGGAAGGAGGAAAGAAGGAAGGAAGAAAGGAAGGATGGAAGGATGGAAGGAAGGAAGGAAGGAAGGAAGGAAGAAAGGAAGAAAGGAAGAAAGGAAGGAAGGAAGGAAGGAAGGAAGGAAGGAAGGAAGGAAAAGGAAAGAAGGAAAAGGAAGGAAGGAAGGAAGGAAGGAAGGAAGGAAGGGGAAGGAAGGAAGGAAGGAAGGAAGGAAGGAAGGAAGGAAGGAGGAAGGAAGGAAGGAAGGAAGGAGAGACCACACAACATGCAGGAGGAGAGTAAATGACTAAAGCCTGGAACTAGAACACGGAACAGACCGCATGGGGAGGCAACAAGCCAATCAGATTCTGACGACGACTGTATCAATCAAAGAAGTGTTCTACTTGGTCTCGGAGACGAGTATAAAGAAACAAACCCAGCAGAATGGCCTCAGTTACCGTTTCTGTTGACATTCAGTCAGTCACTGGCTAGTCCCCTCCAGTAATTGTATTTACATACCGGTAGAGATTATGTGGGAATGCTATTGGAAACCATTCAACTCTAGACGAGTCCCCAAAGTACTGTAGTCCTCTACAAGTATATCTCATGATTATTATCCCAAACCAAAATATCACTCTGTATGTGTCCTTTATTATGTCTTGTGGCTGTGTTGCTAGATAGTCCACGGTATCATTCATTACAGTGTGGTTTCACTGAATGGTTGATAGCTAACTGGGTGGAACAGTGGAGAAACATGACAGAATCCCTCTGAACACCCTGATGGAAACATCCAGGACTATGTGTGTGTGTGTATATGTATATGTGTGTGTATATGTATATGTGTGTGTGTGTGTGTATATGTGTGTGTTTGTATATATGTGTGTGTGTGTGTGTGTGTGTGTGTGTGTGTGTGTGTGTGTGTGTGTGTGTGTGTGTGTGTGTGTGTGTATATGTGTGTGCGTGTGTATATGTGTGTGTATATGTGTGTGTGTATGTGTGTGTGTGTGTGTGTGTGTGTGTGTGTGTGTGTGTGTGTGTGTGTGTGTGTGTGTGTGTGTGTATATATGTGTGTGTGTGCTTGCGTGCATGTCAGAGGTTTGGCTGTTTGTGGAAAACACATATGCTTCTCATTGTGCGGGATATTAAAAACGTTATATATGTCATCCAAACATATAAAGACGTTTGATCCCACAAGAAGTAAAGAGTTTATTTCCAAAATGCTACATCCACCAATTTTTCACATTTGTGTTTTTTCATGAGATATGATTGATTATAGATTATTATACTGTATATATAATATATTATAATATAGTGTAGTATTGTTCTAAGATGTTTTATTAATATATTTTATTTATTTATTTTATTAATATATTTTAGCTATCCTAGCTTTCTTAAAAACCCTCTCCAGTCAAAGCCCTGTCTAAGCTATATGGAATGGTTTTAATAATAAATAAATAAATAAATAAATACTTGATGAAAAATGTAATTTGGCCTTACAGCTATTAGCCCCCCAAAAAACGCATTGAATGACAGATTCACTACATGGAACAACTGATAAGTCCCCCCCCCCCCCACCCCCCAAAAAGTAAAAAGGCCTGGGGTCACAGAGGATGGTCAGATCAGTTTTTAGGCTAAACCATTTGGACAATACAGACAATTTTGTAATAACAAACACTGCTCAAACTGTTGTCACCTTCCACCAGAATGTAGTGGTGGATTGAGACACATCCAATGAAAATACACTACACGGCCAAAGGTATGTGGACAGACCTTCAAACTAGTGGATTCGGCTATTTTAGCCACACCCGTTGCTGACAGGTGTATAAAATCAAGCACACTGCCATGCAATCTCCATAGACAAACAGTTGTAGTAGAATGGCCCGTACAGAAAAGCACAGTGACTTTCAACGTGGCACCGTCATAGGATCCCACCTTTCCAACAAGTCAGTTTGTCAAATTTCTGTCCTGCTTGCTGCCCCAGTCAGCTGTTTGTGATGTTATTGTGAAGTGGAAACTTCTAGGAGCAACAAGGGCTCAGCCGCAAAGTGGTAGGCCACACAAGCTCACACAAAGTGACAGCTGAGTGCTGGAGCGCAGAGCACGTAAAAATCGTCTGTCCTCGGTTGCATCACTCACTATAGAGTTCCAAACCGCAACTGGAAGCAATGTCAGCACAAGAACTGTTCGTCAGGAGCTTCATGTAATGGGTTTCCGTGGCAGAGCAGCCGCACACAAGCCTAAGATCACCATTGCTCCATTGGAATCTGGTGCAGTGTAAATGCGTTCTCTGAATCATGCCTCACCATCTGGCAGTCCGATGAACGAATCTGGGTTTGGTGGATGCCAGGAGAATGCTACCTGTCCAAACTGTAAAGTTTGGTGGAGGAGGAATAATGGTCTTTGGCTGTGTTTCATTGTTCATGCTAGGCCCCTTAGTTCCAGTGAAGGAAATCTTAACACTACATACAATAACATTCTAGATGAGTCTGTGCATCCAACTTTGTGGCAACAGTTTGGGGAAGGCCCTTTCCTGTTTCAGCATGACAATGCACCCGTGCACAAAGCGAGGCCCATACAGAATTGGTTTGTCGAGATCGGTGTGGAAGAACCTGACTGACCTGCACAGAACCCTGACCTCAACCCCATCGCACACCTTTGGGATGAATTGGAACGCCGACTGCGAGCCAGGCCTAATCGCCCAACATCAGTGCCCGACCTCACTAATACTCTTGTGGCTTAATGGAAGCAAGTCCTCACAGCAATGTTCCAACATCTAGTGGAAAGCCTTCCCAGAAGAGTGGAGGCTGTTATAGCAGCAGTGTACCAACATCTAGAGGAAAGCCTTCCCAGAAGAGTAGAGGCTGTTATAGCAGCAAAGGGGGGACCAACTCCATATTAATACCCATGATTTTGGAATGAGATGTTTGAAGAGCAGGTGTCCACATACTTTTGTCGATGTAGTGTATATCTAGTTTATAGGGATTGTTTTATGATGCTAATTAGATTTCCGTGGGGCCGCGGAAATTGACTCTGGTGGGTTAAGATGAATGCACTTAACTGCAAGTCGCTCTAGATAAGAGTGTCTGAATTATACCGTTTTGAATTATTTAACTAGCGCTACTACTTATTTCTCTGAGTGTGAAGCAGATTTATAGTATTTTGTAAAAACAACATGATTATTTTGTCTCTCTGAAATAAACCCTCAAGTGATAGATTTTAAACAAATACATATGTAAAAAAAAAAAAATAAAATGCCATGATTTAGAAAGTGTAAAAAAAATGCTAATTTACCAACATTTCTAAAAATGGATATATAGCGTTTTGGAATAAAACTCTTCAAGGGTTGACATGAAAACAGTTTCCTCCCAAATCCTGCCATTCTATTGTCATTTCATTATTATTACTCTGCTGCTGTTGATGACACACAGCTCTGAGGAAACATTCATCCATAACTAAAAACCATAACGTACAGGCTCACACAGCCTCATTAAAACGTACCATTCTGCTAGAATAGGAATAGCCACAGGGCCTTACAATACGACACAACACAACAGCATACGATGAGAGAGAGAGAGAGAGAGAGAGAGAGAGAGAGAGAGAGAGAGAGAGAGAGAGAGAGAGAGAGAGAGAGAGAGAGAGAGAGAGAGAGAGAGAGAGAGAGAGAGAGAGAGAGAGAGAGAGAGAGAGAGAGAGAGAGAGAGAGAGAGAGAGAGAGAGAGAGAGAGAGAGAGAGAGAGAGAAGAGAGAGAAAGAGTGGCTAGAACACTAATGTGGTCAGATATACTATAGCTCCAGGTCAGATATACTTCCAGGTCAGATATACTAATGTGAGAGGTCATGGAACCCGGCTCGGCACAAAGGGAGGGCTTGAGTCTTGACATTAAGTCAGTCCTGCTGTCTATCGTCACCTCCCAGGTCAGATATCACATATTTGCAGTATATATTGTCCTGTTCAGTGATGTCCTATGGGGAAAAACAGTGTTGGCTGTTTGCAGTAACTTCTGTGTTGTTGTAATATGACAAATGGGCGTGGCTGTTTCACCATTAAGGTTTCCAGCTGTGCTCGTCACAGGCAGGAGAACTATTGCCTTATGGTGAGGATAGTTGAGTTTCATGCCCGGCTTTAGAAGCAATCGTTAGGCAAGGGCAATTTAAGTGTAGGAAGGATGAAACGGCGTCTGTGCCACCAGAAAGGGGGATACCTAGTCAGTTGTACAGCTGAATGCCTTCAACTGAAATGTGTCTTCTGCATTTAACCCAACCCCAGTAAGTACAGGTAGTGGTAATCCCCCAGCACGGTCCCCACAGCTTCTGGAAAGAAATGTTGTCTGCAGTGCTCAACGTTTTCCCCACTAAGCAACAAGTCGGAGTCCTAGGAGTCTCGGGTCTTTCCTCCTCCCGTTACGGGGTCTAAGCCACCTAAGCCTCTCACCATTAGCTCTGACAAATTAAAAACCCAGAATCACCCAGCAATCAGACATTGTTTACCAGGGGACGGGGCTATCGACGTAAAGGTTCATCTGAAGAGGGTGCTGGCTAAGTCTAAAACTGGCCAGTGTATAGAGAGTATAGGGATATTGTTATCCACGTCGGCACCAACGATGTTAGGATGAAGCAGTCAGAGGTCACCAAGCGCAAGATAGGTTCAGCGTGTAACATAGCCAGAAAGATGTGTCAGCAATGAGTAATTGTCTTAAGTCCACCTCCGAGTTAGGGAGAGTGATGAGCTCTCCAGCAGACTTGCACAACTTAACCGCTGCTTGAAAATTGTTTTCTGCCCCAAAAGATCGAATGTGTAGATAATTGGCCCTCTTTCTGTCTTACCCACAAGCAGGACTCCATCCTAGCTGCATTGGTGCTCTCATCTTATCTATCAACATAAACAGGGTTCTAACTCCTCTAGCGCCACAATGAGATAGGGTGCAGGCCAAGCTGTTAGCTAGCCTGCCAGTTTGGTGGAGTCTGCCTCTCGCACAGTCAGCGTAGTCAGCTCAGTTTTCCACATTGAGACCGTGTCTGTGCTTGAGGTCGGGCAAAATTAAACATGGTGGTGTTTGCGTTAGATGTTCCTGTCATTTTTTAAGACATAATACCTCACATCTCAAAATAGTACACCTTAATGTTAGATCCCTCACTTCCAAGGTAGTCATAGTCAATGAACTAATCACTGATCATAAACTTGATGTGATTAGCCTGTCTGAAACTTGGCTCAAGCCTGATGAATTTAATGAGGCCTCTCCTCCTGGTTACACTAGTGACCATATCCCCTGCGCATTACCCCAAAGGCAGATTTACCTGAGGAGCGCGTATAATCTGGTGCGTATCCGGGGAGGAGATGAGTGGAAAACCGCATTTAGTACTACATCTGGTCATAATGAGTCCCGCGTCATGCCATATGGGTTGAAGAATGCTCCAGCCGTCTTCCAATCCTTCGTAGATGAGATTCTCCGAGACCTGCTCGGGCAGGGAGTGGTAGTGTACATCGATGACATCTTGATCTATTCTGCCACATGCGCGGCGCATGTGTCTCTGGTGCGTAAGGTACTTGGGCGACTGCTGGAGCATGACCTGTATTGCAAGGCGGAGAAATGTGAGTCTTTCAAACAGTCCGTTTCCTTCCTGGGGTATCGTATTTCCACCTCCGGGGTGGTGATGGAGGATGATCGTGTTACAGCCGTGCGTAATTGGCCGACTCCGACCACGGTGAAAGAAGTGCAGCGGTTTTTAGGGTTTGCTGTGTCCGAGGCGGGGGTCGGAGCCGTGCTGTCCCAGCACTCGGGCGTGCCACCCAAGCTCCGCCCGTGTGCTTTCTTTTCGAGCAAGCTCAGCCCAGAGGAGCGAAACTATGATGTGGGGGACCGGGAGTTGTTAGCTGTAGTCAAGGCTATGAAGGTGTGGAGACATTGGCTTGAGGGGGCGAAACACCCTTTTCTCATCTGGACTGACCATCGTAATCTCGAGTATATCCGGGCAGAGAGGAGACTAAATCGACGTCAGGCTAGATGGGCCATGTTTTTTACCAGGTTTCGGTTTACCATCTCATACCGGCCAGGCTCCCAAAACACCAAAGCCAACACGCTGTCCCGCCTCTATGATACCGAGGAGCGGTCGATTGAGCCAACTCCCATCATTCCAACGTCATGTCTCGTGGCACCGGTGGTATGGGAGGTGGACGCGGAGATAGAGAGGGCCTCACGGTTAGAGCCGGCCCCCCCTAACTGTCCAGTGGGGGCTCAGTACGTGCCGAGGGGGGTCCGGGATAAGCTGATCCGGTGGGCTCATACTCTCCCCTCCTCGGGTCATCCTGGCATCGAGAGGACAGTGCGGAGTCTTAGAGGGAGATACTGGTGGCCCACGCTGGCTAAAGACGTGAGATTTTATGTCTCCTCCTGCTCAGTGTGTGTTCAGAGCAAGGCTCCTCGGCACCTTTCTAGAGGCAAGTTACAACCCATCCCCGTTCCACAACGGCCGTGGACGTTATATTCCTTGGGCTGAACTCACTCAGAACTCCCTACGCCACTCCTCAACTAACTTGTCCCCTTTTGAGTGTGTGTTAGGTTACCAGCCGGTCCTGGCTCCATGGCATCAGAGTCAGACCGAGGCTCCTGCGGTGGAGGAATGGGTACAGCGCTCCAAGGACACCTGGAAAGCCGTTCAGGATTCGCTAAGGTTAGCGGGAGAACGGCAGAAGAGGAGCGCTGACCAGCACCGCAGTGAGGCCCCCGTGTTTGCACTGGAGGACAGGGTCTGGCTCTCGACCCGAAACCTGCCCCCCTGCCTGCCCTGTCGGAAGCTGGGGCCGCAGTGTGTGGGGCCGTTCAAAGTCCTGAGGAGAATAAACGAGGTGTGTTACAGGTTACAACTTCCTAGGTATTACCGTATTAACCCCTCGTTTCATGTGTCTCTCCTCAGGCCAGTGGTGGCTGGTCCCCTGCAAGAAGGTGAGGTGCCTGAGGTCCCTCCGCCCCCTCTGGACATCGAGGGGTCCCCGCCGTACACGGTTCGGGGCATTCTGGATTCGAGACGCCGGGTGGGGGGCCTACAGTACCTCGTGGACTGTGAGGGGTACGGGCCTGTGTTTGGGCTGGTCAATTGTATGGGCCCTGTATGTTGGCGTGACCATTTTGTGCGACGGAAAATAAATTGACGATCTACTGAACCCTGCTCTCTGTGCCTGATTCCACCCACCACTCCTAGTATCCCATGACAACCAGGCTGGGAAGACTGAATCTGCAATAGGTAAGCAGCTTGGTTTGAAGAAATCAACTGTGGGAGCAATTATTAGGAAATGGAAGACATACAAGACCACTGATAATCTCCCTCGATCTGGGGCTCCACGCAAGATCTCACTGATTCACTGATGTGGTCATCCTGTCTGGGTTGGCACCCCCCCTTGGGTTGTGCCATGGCGGAGATCTTTGCGGGCTATACTCAGCTTTGTCTCAGGATGGTAAGTTGGTGGTTGAAGATATCCCTCTAGTGGTGTGGGGGTTGTGCTTTGGCAAAGTGGGTGGGGTTATATCCTTCCTGTTTGGCCCTGTCCGGGGGTGTCCTCGGGTGGGGCCACAGTGTCTCCTGACCCCTCCTGTCTTAGCCTCCAGTATTTATGCTGCAGTAGTTTATGTGTCGGGGGGCTGGGGTCAGTTTATATCTGGAGTACTTCTCCTGTCCAATTCGGTGTCCTGTGTGAATCTAAGTGTGCGTTCTCTAATTCTCTCCTTCTCTCTCGGAGGAGGACCTGAGCCCTAGGAACATGCCCCAGGACTACCTGACATGAGGACTCCTTGCTGTCCCCAGTCCACTTGGCCGTGCTGCTGCTCCAGTTTCAACAGTTTTGACTGGGCTGAGCGGGAACTGTACTCCCTACCACTGAGGAAGTACAGTTCCCGCTCAGCCCAGTCAAAACTGTTCGCTGCTCTGGCCCCCCAATGGTGAAACAAACTCCCTCATGACGCCAGGACAGCGGAGTCAATCACCACCTTCCGGAGACACCTGAAACCCCACCTCTTTAAGGAATACCTAGGATAGGATAAAGTAATCCTTCTCACCCCCCCTTAAATGATTTAGATGCACTATTGTAAAGTGGCTGTTCCACTGGATGTCATAAGGTGAATTCACCAATTTGTAAGTCGCTCTGGATAAGAGCGTCTGCCAAATGACTTAAATGTAAATGTAAATGTAACTGTTCTACCTTATTATTATTCGACCATGCTGGTCATTTATGAACATTTGAACATCTTGGCCATGTTCTGTTATAATCTACACCCGGCACAGCCGGAAGAGGACTGGCCACCCCACATATGCTCTCTCTAATTCTCTTTCTTTCTCTCTCTTGGAGGACCTGAGCCCTAGGACCATGCCCCAGGACTACCTGACATGATGACTCCTTGCTGTCCCCAGTCCACCTGGCCGTGCTGCTGCTCCAGTTTCAACTGTTCTGCCTTATTATTATTCGACCATGCTGGTCATTTATAAACATTTGAACATCTTGGCCATGTTCTGTTATAATCTCTACCCGGCACAGCCAGAAGAGGACTGGCCACCCCACATAGCCTGGTTCCTCTCTAGGTTTCTTCCTAGGTTTTGGCCTTTCTAGGGAGTTTTTCCTAACCACCGTGCTTCTACACCTGCATTGCTTGCTGTTTGGGGTTTTAGGCTGGGTTTCTGTACAGCACTTTGAGATATCAGCTGATGTACGAAGGGCTATATAAATACATTTGATTTGATTTGATCTCAAAATGATCACAAGAACGGTGAACAAAAATCCCAGAACCACACGGGGGGACCTAGTGAATGACCTGCAGAGAGCTGGGACCAAAGTAACAAAGCCTACCATCAGTAACACACTACACCGCCAGGAACTCAAATCCTGCAGTGCCAGACGTGTCCCCCTACGTAAGCCAGTACATGTCCAGGCCCGTCTGAAGTTTGCTGGAGAGTATTTGGATAATCCAGAAGAAGATTGGGAGAATGTCATATGGTCAGATGAAACCAAAATATAACTTTTTGGTAAAAACTCAACTCGTCGTGTTTGGAGGACGAAGAATGCTGAGTTGCATCCAAAGAACACCATACCTACTGTGAAGCATTGGGGTGGAAACATCATGCTTTGGGGCTTTTTTCTGCAAAGGGACCAGGACGACTGATCCGTGTAAAGGAAAGAATGAATGGGGCCATGTATCGTGAGATTTTGAGTGAAAACCTCCTTCCATCAGCAAGGGCATTGAAGATGAAACGTGGCTGGGTCTTTCAGCATGACAATGATACCAAACACACCACCCAGGCAATGAAGGAGTGGCTTCGTTAGAAGCATTTCAAGGTCCTGGAGTGGCCTAGCCAGTCTCCAGATCTCAACCCCATAGAAAATCTTTGGAGGGAGTTGAAAGTCCGTGTTGCCCAGCAACAGCCCCAAAACATCACTGCTCTAGAGGAGATCTGTATGGAGGAATGGGCCAAAATACCAGCAACAGTGTGTGAAAACCTTGTGAAGACTTACAGAAAATGTTTGACCTCTGTCATTGCCAACAAAGGGTATATAACAAAGTATTGAGATAAACTTTTGTTATTGACCAAATACTTATTTTCCAACATAATTTGCAAATAAATTCTTGAAAAATCCTACAATGTGATTTTCTGGATTTTTTTTCTAATTTTGTCTGTCATAGTTGAAGTGAACCTATGATGAAAATCACAGGCCTCTCTCATCTTTTTAAGTGGGAGAACTTGCACAATTGGTGGCTGACTAAATACTTTTTTGCCCCACGGTATGTAGCGAGGGCCGACTGGAGCATACAGGTTGCAGTGGTGGATGGTATAAGGTGATTTGGTAACAAAACGGATGGCACTGTGATCCAGTTTGCTGAGTAGAGTGTTGGAAGCTATTTTGTAAATGACATTGCCGAAGTCGAGGATCGGTAGGATAGTCAGTTTTACTAGGGTAGGTTTGGCGGCGTGAGTGAAGGAGGCTTTGTTGCAAAATAGAAAGCCGATTCTCGATTAGATTTTGGATTGGACATGTTTAATATGAGTCTGGAAGGAGAGTTTACAGTCTCGCCAGACACCTAGGTATTTATAGTTGTCCACATATTCTAGGTCGGAACCGTCCAGGTTGGTGATGCTAGTCGGGCGGTTGAAAAGCATGCATTTGGTTTTACTAGTGTATAAGAGCAGCTGGAGGCCAAGGAAAGAGTGTTGTATGGCATTGAAGCTTGTTTGGAGGTTAGATAGCACAGTGTCCAAGGAAGGGCCAGAAGTATACAGAATGGTGTCGTCTGTGTAGAGGTGGATCAGGGAATCGCCCGCAGAAAGAGCGACATCAGTGATATATACAGAGAAAAGAGTCGGCCCGAGAATTGAACCCTGTGGTACCCCCATAGAGACTGCCAGAGGTCCGGACACCATGCCCTCCGATTTGACACACTGAACTCTGTCTGCAAAGTAGTTGGTGAACCAGGCGAGGCAGTCATTAGAAAAACCAAGGCTATTGAGTCTGATGATAAGACTACGGTGATTGACAGAGTCGAAAGCCTTGGCCAGGTCGATGAAGCTGGACAGTACTGTCTTTTATCGATGGCAGTTATGATATCGTTTAGTACCTTGAGCGTGGCTGAGGTTCACCCGTGACCGGATTGCACAGCGGAGAAGGTACGGTGGGATTCGAAATGGTCAGTGCTGTTTATTAACTTGGCTTTCGAAGACTTTAGATAGGCAGGGCAGGATGGATATAGGTTTGTAACAGTTTGGGTCTAGGGTGTCACCCCCTTTGAAGAGGGGGATGACCGCGGCAGCTTTCCAATCTTTTGGGATCAAGGACGATACGAAAGAGAGGTTGAACAGGCTGGTAATAGGGGTTGCAACAATGGTGGCAGATAGTTTTAGAGAGGGTGCAGATTGTCTAGCCCAGCTGATTTGTACGGGTCCAGGTTTTGCAGGTCTTTCAGAACTTATGCTGTCTGGATTTGGGTGAAGGAGTGGCTGGGAAGGCTTGGGCGAGTAGCTGCGGGGGGGGGGGGAGCTGTTGTCCGGGGTTGGAGTTGCCAAGAGGAAGGCATGGCCAGCCGTTGAGAGATGCTTATTGAAATTTTCGATTTTCATGTATTTATCAGTGGTGAATGTGTTACCTAGCCTCAGTGCAGTGGGCAGCTGGGAGGAGGTGCTCTTGTTCTCCATGGACTTTACAGTGTACCAAAACGTTTGGAGCTAGAGCTACAGGATGCAAATTTCTGCTTGAAGAAGCTGGCCTTAGCTTTCCTGACTGACTGTATGTATTGGTTCCTGACTTCCCTGAACGGTTCCATATCGCGGGGACTATTCGATGCTATTGCAGTCCACCACAGGATGTTTTTGTGCTGGTCAAGGGCAGAGAGACCATGTTTTTTGTTATATAATGTCAACCCCGTGTTCAACCTAATGGATTGACTCAAATTTAAATTCCAATTTAATTGAGTCCATTTAGGGAGTACATTGAAAAGCAACTAGTCAATTTTAAAAAGCAATTGAATGGATTGAAGTGGAATTGACCCCAACCCTGGCAGCCTTGTGAGTGAATCGACTAGTCTTTCTATTCCCAGTAGCCAATACAGAACCAGAACTCTAAACATGTCTGAGCCTTGTGAGTGGATCGACTAGTCTTTCTATTCCCAGTAGCCAATACAGAACCAGAACTCTAAACAAGCCTGAGCCTTGTGAGTGCGTGGATGGACTTCTAGTTTCTCCAGTCCCTTTAGCTAGAGAGACAGATCTTAAACCAGGACGGGAAGATCTGAGGGTCCCTGTAGGGTCAACAGTCACAGTCCAGCTATTGATCAGTCCTTCCTTCAGAGTACAGTCTGTGTGGAATACTGGACGGATGGATGAATGGGGCTTAAGCTGTCCAGATCTGTTTGTTCCAGATGCCTGAACAAATGAATAAAGCATGTTGAATGAATGAATAATGCAGAGATCGGGTTGAAGTTATGGATGTTGATGTGTTGCTGTAACTACTATTTTACACGTCACAGGAGGACAATAATCCTGCAGCAGGAGAATTTAATTAAATATAAAAAGGTCATTCTAACCGGGAAATTGGTTTTGATAGGCTTCAGTAGGTTGTAGATTGGTTTTGATAGGCTACAGTAGACTAGTGTTGGTTTTGATAGGATACAGTAGGCTGTAGATTGGTTTTGATAGGATACAGTAATTTGTAGATTGGTTTTGATAGGCTAGATTAGACTAGTTTGGTTTTGATAGGATACAGTAGGCTGTAGATTGGTTTTGATAGGCTACAGTAGACTAGTTTGGTTTTGATAGGCTACAGTAGACTAGTTTGGTTTTGATAGGATACAGTAGGCTGTAGATTGGTTTTGATGGGCTACAGTAGACTAGTTTGGTTTTGATAGGATACAGTAGGCTGTAGATTGGTTTTGATAGGATACAGTAGGCTGTAGATTGGTTTTGATAGGCTAGATTAGACTAGTTTGGTTTTGATAGGATACAGTAGGCTGTAGATTGGTTTTGATAAGCTACAGTAGACTAGTTTGGTTTTGATAGGATACAGTAGACTGTAGATTGGTTTTGATAGGTTACAGTAGAGTAGTTTGGTTTTGATAGGCTACAGTAGACTAGTTTGGTTTTGATAGGATACAGTAGACTAGTTTGGTTTTGATAGGATACAGTAGGCTGTAGATTGGTTTTGATAGGCTACAGTAGACTAGTTTGGTTTTGATAGGATACAGTAGACTGTAGATTGGTTTTGATAGGATACAGTAGGCTGTAGATTGGTTTTGATAGGTTACAGTAGGCTGTAGATTGGTTTTGATAGGTTACAGTAGGCTGTAGATTGGTTTTGATAGGATACAGTAGGCTGTAGATTGGTTTTGATAGGCTACAGTAGACTAGTTTGGTTTTGATAGGCTACAGTAGACTAGTTTGGTTTTGATAGGATACAGTAGACTGTAGATTGGTTTTGATAGGTTACAGTAGGCTGTAGATTGGTTTTGATAGGTTACAGTAGGCTGTAGATTGGTTTTGATAGGCTACAGTAGACAGATGAAACTGGCTCTCATGAGGACTGCCAAAGGAAAAGGAAGACCCAGAGTTGCCTCTGATGCAGAGGATAAGTTAACATAAGATGGCGCCGGAGAAGAAGGCAGATGTTTAACTTGCCCCCAACGATTGTGTTTTTTTGTTTGTTTATATGCGTTGTTTGTAATTATTATTATTATTATTTTTAATGTACATAATGTTGCCGCTACCATCTCTTATGACCAAAAATAACTTCTGGACATCAGGACTGCGAAAGCGAGTCTGAGGCCGAAGCAAACGATATACTTCTTTCTCGGGAACAGGCCCAGATCCCCGTGATTTGCGTGAAGGAGAGGCAGAGCAAAAGGGTCCGGAGGGCTGGCTGCCTTCTGAGAATTTGTAGGCGATCGAATAAACCCCCCACTTCCTTCCATTCTGCTAGCAAACGTGCAATCTTTGGACAATAAAATAGATGACCTACACAGAATATTAAACTACCAATGGAACATTCAAAACTGTAATATCTTATGCTTCACGGAATCGTGGCTGAACGACGACACTATCAACATGCAGCTGGCTGATTTTTGTGAATAACAGCAGATACACGATATCTAAGGAAGTCTCGAGCTACTGCTCGCCTGAGGTAGAGTATCTCATGATAAACTATAGATCACACTACCTACCTAGAGAGTTTTCATCTGTATTTTTCGTAGCTGTTCACATACCCCCACAGCCAGAGGCTGACACAAAGACGACATTGAATGAGCTGTATTCCGCCATAAGCAAACAAGAAAACGTTCACCCAGAGGCGGCGCTCCTAGAAACCGGAGACTTTAATGCAGGGAAACTTAAATCAGTTTTTCAAATTTCTATCACAGCATGTTAAATGTGCAAAACAAAAAAACTATTGATCACCTTTACTCCACACACAAAGCTCTTCCTCACCCTCCATTTGGCAAATCTGACCATAACTCCATCCTCCTGATTCCTGCTTACAAGCGAAAAGTAAAGCAGGAAGCACCAGTGACTAGATCAATAAAAAAAGTGGTCAGATGAAGCAGACGCTAAGCTACAGGACTGTGTTGCTATCACAGACTGGAATATGTTCCGGAATTTCTCCGATGGCATTGTGGAGTCCACCACATCAGTCATTGGCTTCATCAATAAGAGCATCGATGACGTGGTCTCTACAGTAACCGTACGTACATACTCCAACCAGAAGCCATGGATTATAGGCAACATTCCGCAATGAGCCAAAGGCTAGACCTGCCGCTTTCAAGGAGCGGGACTCTAACCAGGAAGCTTATAAGCAATCCTGCTATGCCCTCCCACGAACCATCAAACAGGCAAAGCGTCAATACAGGACTAAGATCAAAAAGTTCTACAGCTGCACCATCGAGTACTGGTTGCGGTACTGCCTGGTATGGCAACTGCTCGGCCTCCAACCGCAATGCACTACAAAGGGTAGTGAGAACGGCCCAGTACATCACCGGGGCCAAGCTTCCTGCCATCCAGGACCTTTATACCAGGCGGTGTCAGAGGAAGGCCCTAAAAATTGTCAAAGACTCCAGCCACCTTAGTCATAGACTGTTTTCTCTGCTTCCGCAGGGCAAGCGGTACTGGAGAGCCAAGTCTAGGTCCAAGATGCTTCTAAACAGCTTCTAGTCCCAAGCCATAAGAATCCTGAACACATAATCAAATGGCTACCTAGACTATTTGCATTGCCTCCTCCCACCTCTTTTACTCTACTGCTACTCTCTGTTGTTATCATCTGTACATAGTCACTTTATTATTCTACCTACATGTACATTTTACCTCAACTAACCGGTGCCCCGCACATTGACTCTGTACCGGTACCCCCCTGTATTTAGTTTCGCTATTGTTATTTTTCTGCTGCTCTTTAATTACTTGTTTCTTTTATTTATTTTTCTTATCCGTATTTTTTTTAAACCACATTGTTGGTTAGAGGCCCTTAAGTAAGCATTTCACTGTATTCAATGCATGTGACAAATTAACTTTGATTTGTTCATTAGAGTTACCAGACTCAGAAATTGCAGCCCAAATAAATGCTTCACAGAGTTCAAGTAACAGACACATCTCAGCGTCAACTGTTCAGAGGAGACTGCGTGAATCACTCACTCACACACTCACTCACTCACTCACTCACTCACTCACATTGGGGGTCATTTCCAATTCAATCGAGTCTATTGAGGGAGTACATTGAAAATCAACTAGTCCATTTAAAAAAACAATTGAATGGATTGAAGTGGAATTGACCCCAACCCTGGCAGCCTTGTGAGTGAATCGACTAGTCTGTTTATTTCCAGTAGCCAATACAGAACCAGAACTCTAAACAAGTCTGAGCCTTGTGAGTGGATCGACTCGTCTTTCTATTCCCAGTAGCCAATACAGAACCAGAACTCTAAACAAGCCTGAGCCTTGTGAGTGCGTGGATGGACTTCTAGTTTCTCCAGTCCCTTTAGCTAGAGAGACAGATCTTAAACCAGGACGGGAAGATCTGAGGGTCCCTGTAGGGTCAACAGTCACAGTCCAGCTATTGATCAGTCCTTCCTTCAGAGTACAGTCTGTGTGGAATACTGGACGGATGGATGAATGGGGCTTAAGCTGTCCAGATCTGTTTGTTCCAGATGCCTGAACAAATGAATAAAGCATGTTGAATGAATGAATAATGCAGAGATCGGGTTGAAGTTATGGATGTTGATGTGCTGCTTTAACTACATGGATGTTACAGTCAGAGATTATTATGGATGTCAAATCAAATAAAACTTTATTAGTCACGTGACGAATACAACCTTACAGTGAACTGCTTACCGTGGATTGATGGCAGCATTCGCGAGAAACTGAAAGCGTGAACCACTGCTTTTAACCAGGGCAAGGTGACCGGAAACATGACCGAATACAGTGTAGCTATTCCCTCCACAAGGCAATCAAACATGCTACAGTAAGTGTCAGTATAGAGACAAAGTAGAGTCGCAATTTAACGGGTCAGACACAAAAGGTATGTGTCAGGGTCTACAGACAATCACGGATTACAAAAAGAGAAACAGCCACGTTGCGGACCAGGATGTCTTGCTCCCAGACAGACTAAATAACTTTTTTGCTCGCTTTGAGGACAAAACAGTGCCACTGACACAGCCGCTACCAAAACCTGCGGACTCTCCTTCACTGCAGCCGAAGTGAGTAAAACATTTAAACGTGTTAACCCTCGCAAGGCTGCAGGCCCAGACGGCATCCCCAGCTGCGCCCTCAGAGCATGCGCAGACCAGCTGGCTGGTGTGTTTACGGACATATTCAATCAATCCCTATACCAGTCTGCTGTTCCCACATGCTTCAAGAGGGCCACCATTGTTCCTGTTCCCATGAAAGCTAAGGTAACTGAGCTAAACAACTACCGCCCCATAGCACTCACTTCCGTCATCATGAAGTGCTTTGAGAGACTAGTCAAGGACCATAGCACCTCCACCCTACCTGACACCCTAGACCCACTCCAATTTGCTTACCGCCCAAATAGGTCCACAGATGACGCAATCGCAACCACACTGCACACTGCCCTAACCCATCTGGACAAGAGGAATACATATGTGAGAATGCTGTTCATCGACTACAGCTCAGCATTTAACACCATAGTACCCTCCAAACTCGTCATCAAGCTCGAGACCCTGGGCCTCGACCCCGCCCTGTGTGACTGGGTCCTGGACTTCCTGACGGGCCGCCCCCAGGTGGTGAGGGTAGGTAACAATATCTCCACCTCGCTGATCCTCAACACTGGGGCCCCACAAGGGTGCGTTCTGAGCTCTCTCCTGTACTCCCTGTTCACCCACGACTGCGTGGCCATGCATGCCTCCAACTCAATCATCAAGTTTGCAGACGACACAACAGTGGTATGCTTGATTACCAACAACGACGAGACGGCCTACAGGGAGGAGGTGAGGGCCCTCGGAGTGTGGTGTCATGAAAATAACCTCACAATTAACGTCAACAAAACAAAGGAGATGATCGTGGACTTCAGGAAACAGCAGAGGGAGCACCCCCCTATCCACATTGACGGGACAGTAATGGAGAGGGTAGTAAGTTTTAAGTTCCTTGGGGTACACATCACGGACAAACTGAATTGGTCCACCCACACAGACAGCGTTGTGAAGAAGGTGCAGCAGCGCCTCTTCAACCTCAGGAGGCTGAAGAAATTCGGCTTGTCACCAAAAGCACTCACAAACTTCTACAGATGCACAATCGAGAGCATCCTGTCGGGCTGTATCACCGCCTGGTACATCAACTGCTCCGCCCACAACCGTAAGGCTCTCCAGAGGGTAGTGAGGTCTGCACAACGCATCACCGGGGGCAAACTACCTGCCCTCTAGGACACCTACACCACCCGATGTCACAGGAAGGCCATAAAGATCATCAAGGACAACAACCACCCGAGCCACTGCCTGTTCACCCCGCTATCATCAAGAAGGCGAGGTCAGTACAGGTGCATCAAAGCAGGGACCGAGAGACTGAAAAACAGCTTCTATCTCAAGGCCTTCAGACTGTTAAACAGCCACCACTAACATTGAGTGGCTGCTGCCAACACACTGACTCCACTCCAGCCACTATAATAATGGAAATTGATGTAAAAATGTATCACTAGCCACTTTAAACAATGCCACTTAATATTATGTTTACGTATCCTACATTACTCATCTCATATGTATATGTATATACTGTACTCTATATCATCTACTGCATCTTGCCATCTTTATGTAATACATGTATCACTAGCCACTTTTAAACTATGCCACTTTATGTTTATATACCCTACATTACTCATCTTATATGTATATACTGTACTCTAAACCATCTACTGCATCTTGACAATGCCGCTCTGTACCATCACTCATTCATTTATCTTTATGTACGTATTCTTTATCCCTTTACACTTATGTGTATAAGGTAGTAGTTTTGGAATTGTTAGCTAGATTACTCGTTGGTTATTACTGCATTGTCGGAACTAGAAGCACAAGCATTTCGCTACACTCACATTAACATCTGCTAACCATGTGTATGTGACAAATAAAATTTGATTTGATTTGATTTGACACAGAGGGCTGGCCAGACAGACTAGACACTGAGAGAAGGACTAGACACTGAGAGAAGGACTAGACACTGAGAGAAGGACTAGACACTGAGAGGACTAGACACTGAGAGAAGGACTAGACACTGAGAGGGACTAGACGGACACTGAGAGAAGGACTAGACACTGAGAGAAGGACTAGACACTGAGAGAAGGACTAGACACTGAGAGAAGGACTAGACACTGAGAGAAGGACTAGACATTGAGAGAAGGACTAGACACTGAGAGAAGGACTAGACACTGAGAAAAGGACTAGACACTGAGAGAAGGACTAGACACTGAGAGGGCTGGCTAGACGGACTAGACACTGAGAGAAGGACTAGACACTGAGAGAAGGACTAGACACTGAAAGAAGGACTAGACACTGAGAGAAGGACTAGACACTGAGAGGGCTGGCTAGACGGACTAGACGCTGAGAGAAGGACTAGACACTGAGAGAAGGACTGGACACTGAGAGAAGGACTAGACACTGAGAGAAGGACTAGACACTGAGAGAAGGACTAGACACTGAGAGAATGACTAGACACTGAGAGAAGGACTAGACACTGAGAGAAGGACTAGACACTGAGAGGGCTGGCTAGACGGACTAGACACTGAGAGAAATACTAGACACTGAGAGAAGGACTAGCGACTGTGAGAAGGACTAGACACTGAAAGAAGGACTAGACACTGAGAGAAGGACTAGACACTGAGAGGGCTGGCTAGACGGACTAGACGCTGAGAGAAGGACTAGACACTGAGAGGACTAGACACTGAGAGAAGGACTAGACACTGAGAGAAGGACTAGACACTGAGAGAAGGACTAGACACTGAGAGAAGGACTAGACACTGAGAGAAGGACTAGACACTGAGAAAAGGACTAGACACTGAGAGAAGGACTAGACACTGAGAGAAGGACTAGACACTGAGAGAAGGACTAGACACTGAGAGAAGGACTAGACACTGAGAGGGCTGGCTAGACGGACTAGACACTGAGAGAAGGACTAGCGACTGAAAGAAGGACTAGCGGCTGAGAGAAGGACTAGACACTGAGAGGGCTGGCTAGAAGGACTAGACACTGAGAGAAGGACTAGACACTGAGAGGGCTGGCTAGACGGACTAGACACTGAGAGAAGGACTAGACACTGAGAGAAGGACTAGACACTGAGAGAAGGACTAGACACTGAGAGAAGGACTAGACACTGAGAGAAGGACTAGACACTGAGAGGGCTGGCTAGACGGACTAGACACTGAGAGAAATACTAGACACTGAGAGAAGGACTAGCGACTGAGAGAAGGACTAGACACTGAAAGAAGGACTAGACACTGAGAGAAGGACTAGACACTGAGAGGGCGGGCTAGACGGACTAGACGCTGAGAGAAGGACTAGACACTGAGAGAAGGACTAGACACTGAGAGAAGGACTAGACACTGAGAGAAGGACTAGACACTGAGAGAAGGACTAGACACTGAGAGGGCTGGCTAGACGGACTAGACACTGAGAGAAGGACTAGACACTGAGAGAAGGACTAGACACTGAGAGAAGGACTAGACACTGAGAGAAATGCTAGACACTGAGAGAAGGACTAGCGACTGAGAGAAGGACTAGACACTGAAAGAAGGACTAGACACTGAGAGAAGGACTAGACACTGAGAGGGCTGGCTAGACGGACTAGACGCTGAGAGAAGGACTAGACGCTGAGAGAAGGACTAGACACTGAGAGAAGGACTAGACACTGAGAGAAGGACTAGACACTGAGAGAAGGACTAGACACTGAGAGAAGGACTAGACACTGAGAGGGCTGGCTAGACGGACTAGACGCTGAGAGAGAGAGCTGACCAGAAGGACTAGACAGTGACAAAGAGCTGGCCAGAAGGACTAGACAGTGACAAAGAGCTGGCCAGAAGGACTAGACAGTGACAAAGAGCTGGCCAGAAGGATTAGACACTGAGAGAGAGAGCTGGTCAGAAGGACTAGACAGTGACAAAGAGCTGGCCAGGAGGACTAGACAGAGAGAGAGACAGAGAGTTGGCCAGAAGGACTAGACAGTGACAAAGAGCTGGCCAGGAGGACTAGACAGAGAGAGAGAGAGTTGGCCAGAAGGACTAGACAGTGACAAAGAGCTGGCCAGGAGGACTAGACAGAGAGAGAGTTGGCCAGAAGGACTAGACAGTGACAAAGAGCTGGCCAGGAGGACTAAAAAGGCCCCAGTCAGTTGTCGAAGTCTGGCTGGAAACAAATTGTAGAGCAGTTACCGAGTTCACCTCATGTCTCTCCTTCTCACACATGCATGCACACACTCACATCATGCCAGGACACACAAGCATACGAACACACACACTCACGCAAACACACACCCATCATAGACTCTCTCCCTCTCTCTGCTCCTCTCATAAAATATGATTTGGTCTTTTGTCACACTGTGCGTATGGAACATTCACGTTTGTGTAATATGCTTTTCTTTGATCTATTCCTTTTTTTTTACATAAATGAATACCAAAAAGCCAGATGTTCTTGATGAAGTGTGAAAGCTTGTGAATAGAAGAAACGTTTGAGGCCCAACATGTTAAAAGGATTCATTCGCCCTGTCTGGGACAAACACAGTTCAACTGTTTGTTTTGACTGAAATGTAAGCAGTCTATTCACCTTAACCTACGCTGAGATGTCATCCGAAAGACAGACGGTTTTCCTTCAGTGTATTATTCTATATTGTCATTGAACTCTTTTTGTGCCCGTGAGAATATGTTGGATTGAAAATACAATCCCAGACTAGGATTTAGGATGCGAGCTCACGTCTTTTGCTCTTGATATATAAGAGTCCAATTCTTCACGGAGACAAGCACTGTGTGGATGCAGCCAAAGGAAAATAACTATTTCAGCTCGTTCTGCTCAATGAGAGTCAGGCAGATGGGAGGGCCAGGGACAGACTGCAGCTCTGTGTGTTTTCACTGGGGCAACAGACAGTGGAAGGTAGCATCAGAGGCAATCTGACACACACACACACACACACACAGCTTGGTCTACCTTTACTACAATGACCTTGGTTTTTATTTATTTAACTGGACGTATGGTGAGAGGAAGACATGGAAGACATGAAGGAAATATCAGACAGACATCTCAGTCAGTCACCAGACAGTCATAAATGTGGAAATACAATTTCAACAGAACACCAAATGACATTTCCAACAGAACATGATAGGACATTTCCAACAGAACATGATAGGACATTTCCAGCAGAACATGATAGGACATTTCCAACAGAACATGATAAGACATTTCCAACAGAACATGATAAGACATTTCCAACAGAACATGATAGGACATTTTCAACAGAACATGATAGGACATTTTCAACAGAACATGATAGGACATTTCCAACAGAACATGATAGGACATTTCCAACAGAACATGATAGGACATTTCCAACAGAACATGATAGGACATTTTCAACAGAACATGATAGGACATTTCCAACAGAACATGATAGGACATTTCCAACAGAACATGATAGGACATTTCCAGCAGAACACCATATGACATTTCCAACAGAACATGATATGACATTTTCAAAGCCCACCCAATTTACCTACCTCATCCCCATGCTGTTTATATTTATTTACTTTTCTGCTCTTTTGCACACCAGTATCTCTACCTGTACATAACCATCTGATCATTTATCACTCCAGTGTTAATCTGCAAAATTGTAATTATTTGCCTACCTCCTCATGCCTTTTGCACACAATGTATATAGACTCTATTTTTTTTCTACTGTGTTATTGACTTGTTAATTGTTTACTCCATGTTTAACTCTGTGTTGTCTGTTCACACTGCTATGCCTTATCTTGGCCAGGTCGCAGTTGTAAATGAGAATTTGTTCTCAACTAGCCTACCTGGTTAAATGAAAGTGAAATAAAAATAAAAAATATATTCAGACTGAACCAGGATCTTTCATGTGCTTAGCTCCATTCCGTTTATTTCTTATCCTGAACAACTCCTCAGATCTTAATAATTACAAACATACCCATAACATGATGCAGCCACCACTATGATTGAAAATATGGAGAGTAGTACTCAGTAATGTGTTGTATTGTATTTGCCCCAAATATAACACTTTGTATACAGGACAAAAAGTGAATTGCTTTGCCACATTTTTTACATTATTACTTTAGTGCCTTGTTGCAAACGGGACACATGTTTTGGAATATTTTTATTCTGTACAGGCTTCCTTCTTTTCACTCTATCAATTAGGGTAGAATTGGGGAGTAACTACAATGCTGTGGATCCCTCCTCAGTTTTCTCCTATCACAACCATTAAACTCTGTAACTGTTTTAAAGTGAACATTGGCCTCATGGTGAAATCCCTGAGTGGTTTCCTTCCTCTCCGGCAACTGAGTTAGGAAGGACGCCTGTATCTTTGTAGTGACTGGGTGTAGTGATACACCATCTAAAGTGTAATTAATAACTTCACAATGCTCAAATGGATATTCAATGTCTGCTTTTTATTTACAAAAATGTAATCTACCAATAGGGGCCCTCTTTATGAGACATTGGAAAACCTCCCTGGTCTTTGTGGTTGAATCTGTGTTTGAAATTCACTGCTCAACTGAGGGACCTTACAGATAATTGTATATTTGGGTTACAGAGATGAGGTAGTCATTAGAAAATCATGTTAAACACTATTATTACACACAGAGTGAGTCCATGCAACCTATTATGTGAATTGTTTTAAGCACATTTTCAATTTATATTATTTTGTAAACATTTTGAAAACCAATTCCCCATTGACATTATGGGGTATTGTGTGTAGGCCAGTGACACAAAAATCTAAATGGAATCCATTTCAAATTCAGGGTTTAACACAAAATGTAGAAAAATTCAGGGTTTAACACAACAAAATGTGGAAAAATTCAGGGTTTAACACAACAAAATGTGGAAAAATTCACGGTTTAACACAACAAAATATGGAAGAATTCACGGTTTAACACAACAAAATGTGGAAAAATTCACGGAGTGTGAAAACTTTCTGAGGCACTGTGTGTCTTCTGTGTTGTATTTTCCCAGTGAGGAGAGTTTTGAGGTCATAGCATCCCTTTTTTCAACAAAACACTTTCACATCCTTGATGGTTAACTGCTGTAAAATACCACTGCCCATGTTTGCTGTATCGTATTTGGGAAAGGAGAGAGAATCTTCCTTTGAGCTCAATTGCTACAACAAGAAAATAATCCTGTGGCAACAGGACATTTTAATTATTATGTGGATTGTAATTCATGTACATTTTTTTGTGAAAGCAAATCACATCTGAAATTTAAAGTGGCAATTTCAAACTTTAAGCCTTTTTAAACCTTGAATGCACTACTGCTCCGGTACAGGACAATCCGAAAAAGAGTGATCAAATTAAGATCAGACATCTGTAGAGGTAGCAGTGAGGTAGCACCAGACCGGTCCCTGAACCGATCTCTCTACAGGTTCAAGCAGGCTGATTGATGAGGAGACTAACTGCAGTAGCCTGTTGTTTCAATGATATCAAACAATAAAACACATTCAAATCACAATTGAGGATGAACAACTACTTTCTTAAGACTATGTATTGTCACACAGCATCACACAGCACCTCACAGCATCACACAGCATCACACAGCATCACACAGCACCTCATATCACCTCACAGCATCACACAGCATCACACAGCATCACACAGCACCTCATATCACCTCACAGCATCACACAGCACCTCACATCACCTCACAGCATCACACAGCACCTCAAAGCATCACATAGCACCTCACAACATCACACAGCACCTCACAGCATCACACAGCACCTCACAGCATCACACAGCACCTCACAGCACCTAACAGCATCTCATGGCACGCAGCACCTAAAGCTACCAAAGCTGTTCAGGTAATGGATGCCAAATAAATACCCACTTCATCAACACTGTAGAAACTAGCAAATACGCACTTATACTAACACAGTACATTGTGCCCTCAAAGTTCATACCTAAGCTAAGGACCCTGGGACTAAACACCTCCCTCTGCAACTGGATCCTGGACTTCCTGACGGGCCACCCCCAACAACACATCCGCCACACTGATCCTCAACACAGGGGCCCCTCAAGGGTGCTCAGTCCCCTCCTGTACTCCCTGTTCACTAATGACTACACGGCCAGGCATGACTCCAACACCATCATTAAGTTTGCAGATGACACAACAGTGTTAGGCCTGATCACCGACAACGATGAGACAGCCTATAGGGAGGTGGTCAGACACCTGACCGTGTGGTGCAAGGACAACAACCTCTCCCTCAACATGATCAAGACTAAGGAGATGATTGTGGACTACAGGAAGAGGAGGACCGAGCACGCCCCCATTCTCATCGACGGGGCTGTAGTGGAGCAGGTTGAGAGCTTCAAGTTCCTTGTTGTCCACATCACCAACAAACTAACATGGTCCAAGCACACCAAGACAGTAGTGAAGAGGGCACGGCAACACCTATTCCCCCTCAGGAGACTGAAAAGATTTATCATGGGTCTTCAGATCCTCAATAGGTTTTACAGCCTCGCCATCAAGAGCATCCTGACGGGTTGCATCACTGCCTGGTATGGCAACTGCTCTGCCTCCGACCACAAGGCACTACAGAGGGTAGTGCGTTCAGCCCAGTACATCACCAGGGCCTAGCTGCCATTCAGTCCTGCCATCCAGGACCTCTGTACCAGGCGGTGCAGAGGAAGGTCCTTATAAATTGTCAAAGACTCCAGCCACCCTAGTCATAGACTGTTCTCTCTGCTACCACATGGCAAGTGGTACCGGAGCGCCAAGTCGAGGTCCAAGAGGCTTCTAAACAGTTTCTACCCCCAAGCCATAAGACTCCTGAACAGCTAATGGCTACCCAGACTATTTGCAATTTAAACTGTTTTAAGACCCAGGAAAGAGAGAGAGAGGTGGGAGGGAGGAAACGAGCGAGCGAGAGAGAGGAAAAGAGAGAAGGGGGGAGAGCAATGGATAGACAATTGAAACCGTTTTAAGACCCAGGAAAGAGAGAGAAGGGAGGGAATGAGAGAGAGAGAGCGATAGGGAGGGAAGGAAGGAGGAGAGAGAGGAGAGAGAGAGAAGGGAGGGAAGGAGGGAGGAGAGAGAGAGAGGGGGGGTGAGCGAGAGAAGGGAGGGAGAGAGAGCGATAGGGAGGGAAGGAGGGAGGAGAGAGCGAGAGAGAGAGGGGGGGGTTGGGGGGAGAGTGAGAGAGAAAATGGAAAATGTCAATAGATGCTTGTCATCTTAGATACTCTGGAAGAGGATATTAAATGCGGTGTTGCATTTGACGTCACGGTTGAGAGCAACGGAGGTGGATGGATGCAGGTGAAAAGTTAAAAGCTTTTGAAAGCAATTATTGATAGAGGGAGATATAAGTGATATTGAACACTGTTTACCTCTCCAAGTGAAAGAGAAAGAGAAAAGAGAGACAGAGGGAGACATAGGGAGAACGAGAGCGGAGATAAAAACATATATATGTTTATTTAACTAGACAAGTCAGTTAAGACCAAATTCTTATTTACGCTGACAACCTACACTGGCCAAACCTGGGCCAATTGTGCGCCGCCCTATGGGATTCTCAATCACAGCCAGTTGTGATACAGCCTGGATTTGAATCAGGGTGTCTGTAGTGATGCCTCTAGCATTGAGATGCAGTGCCTTAGACCACTGCACCACTCAGGAGTCAAAAATATTTGGGAGGGACAGACTTTTGTTTATTATCTACTTCACTTGCTTTGGCAAAGTTAACATATGTCAATGAAGCACTTCAATTGAGAGAGAGATAGAGAGAGAATCAACTATTAAAGACTACCAGAACCCTCTGGATTCTCCAATTACCTTGAATGAGCTACAGGACAAAATAAAAACCCTCCAAACCAAAAAGGCATGTGGTGTTGATGGTATCCTTAACTTCTTCGATATAGGGGGTGCTCTTTTAATTTTTGGATGAAAAAACGTTCCCGTTTTAAACAAGATATTTTGTCACGGAAATATGCTCGACTATGCATACAATTGACAGCTTTGGAAAGTAAACACTCTGACGTTTCCAAAACTGCAAAGATATTGTCTGTGAGTGCCCCAGAACTAATGCTACAGGCGAAACCAAGATGAAATTTCATACAGGAAATGCCCCAGTTTTTGAATGCGCTGTGTTCCAATGTCTCCTTATATGGCTGTGAATGCGCCAGGAATGAGCCTACACTTTCTGTCGTTTCCCCAAGGTGTCTGCAGCATTGTGACATATTTGTAGGCATATCATTGGAAGATTGCCCATAACGAGACCAAATTTACCAGGTGTCCGCTTGGTGTCCTCCGTCGAAATTATTGCGCAATCTCCAGCTGCGTCCACTTTTCCATTGGGTTCAGAGGAGAAAGGCAACTGCCAAGAATGATTTATCATCGAATAGATATGTGAAAAACACCTTGAGGATTGATTCTAAACAACGTTTGCCATGTTTCTGTCGATATTATGGAGATAATTTGGAAAAAAGTTTGGCGTTGTAATGACTGAATTTTCGTTTTTTTTTCTTAGCCAAACATGATGAACAAAACGGAGCGATTTTGCCTACACAAATAATATTTTTGGAAAAACTGAACATTTGCTATCTAACTGAGAGTCTCCTCATTGAAAACATCTGAAGTTCTTCAAAGGTAAATGATTTTATTTGAATGCTTTTCTTGTTTTTGTGAAAATGTTGCCTGCTGAATGCTAGGCTTAATGCTATGCTAGCTTTCAATACTCTTACACAAATGCTTGTGTAGCTATGGTTGAAAAGCATATTCTGAAAATCTAAGATGACAGTGTTGTTAACAAAAGGCTAAGCTTGTGAGCCAATATATTTATTTCATTTCATTTGCGATTTTCATGAATAGTTAATGTTGCGTTATGCTAATGAGCTTGAGGCTATGATTACGCTTCCGGATACGGGATTGCTCGATGCTAGAGGTTAATGAAATGAAGAAATATACAGACAACAAATTCCAATTGGCTATACTAAAACTCTTTAACATCATCCTTAGTTCTGGCATCTTCCCCAATATTTGGAACCAAGGACTGATCACCCCAATCTACAAAAGTGGAGACAAATTTGACCCCAATAACTACTGTGGAATATGCATCAACAGCAACCTTGGAAAATCCTCTGCATTATCATTAACATCAGACTCGTACATTTCCTCAATGAAAACAATGTACTGAGCAAATGTCAATTTGGCTTTTTATCAAAATACCGTACAACAGACCATGTATTCACCCTGCACACCCTAATTGACAACCAAACAAACTAAAACAAAGGCAAAGTCTTCTCATGCTTTGTTGATTTCAAAAAAGCCTTTGACTCAATTTGGCATGAGCGTCTGCTATACAAACTGATGGAAAGTGGTGTTGGCGGGTAAAACATACGACATTATAAAATCCATGTACACAAACAACAAGTGTGCCGTTAAAATTGCCAAAAAACACACACATTTCTTCCCACAGGGCCATGGGGTGAGACAGGGATGCAGCTTAAGCCCCACCCCCTTCAACATATATAGCAACGAATTGGCGCGGGCACTAGAAAAGTCTGCAGCACCCGGCCTCACCCTACTAGAATCCGAAGTCAAATGTCTACTGTTTGCTGATGTTCTGGTGCTTCTGTCACCAACCAAGGAGGGCCTACAGCAGAACCTGCACAGATTCTGTCAGACCTGGGCCCTGACAGTAAATCTCAGTAAGACCAAAATAATGGTGTTCCAGAAAAGGTCCAGTCGCCAGGACCACAAATACAAATTCCATCTGGACACCATTGCCCTAGAGCACACAAAAAACCATACATACCTTGGCCTAAACATCAGCGCCACAGGTAACTTCCACAAAGTTGTGAACGATCTTAGAGACAAGGCAAGAAGGGTATCTATGCCATCAAAAGGAACATAAAATTCAACTAGGATCTGGCTAAAAATACTTGAATCAGTCATAGAACATAGAACATTGCCCTTTAGGAAAAGGTGGTGAGGTAACTGACACCTGACCCACTCCAATTTGCTTACCGCCCCAATAGGTCCACAGACGATGCAATCTCAACCACACTGCAAACTGCCCTAACCCATCTGGACAAGAGGAATACAGATGTGAGAATGCTGTTCATCGACTACAGCTCGGCATTTAACACCATAGTACCCTACAAGCTCGTCATCAAGCTCAAGACCCTGGGTCTCGACCCCGCCCTGTGCAACTGGGTACTGGACTTCCTGATGGGCCGCCCCCAGGTGGTGAGGGTAGGAAACAACAACTAGACGGCCTACAGGGAGGAGGTGAGGGTCCTCAGAGTGTGTTGTCAGGAAAATAACCTCACACTCAACGTCAACAAAACAAAGGAGATGATTGTGGACATCAGGAAACAGCAGAGGGAACACCACCCTATCCACAACAAATGTACAGTAGTGGAGAAGGTGGAAAGCTTTAAGTTCCTCGGCATACACATCACAGACAAACTGAATTGTTCCACCCACACAGACAGCGTGGTGAAGAAGGTGCAGCAGCACCTCTTCAACCTCAGGAGGCTGAAGAAATTTGGCTTGTCACCAAAAGCACTCACAAACTTCTACAGATGCACAATCGAGAGCATCCTGGCGGGATGTATCACCGCCTGGTACGGCAACTGCTCCGCCCACAACCGTAAGGCTCTCCAGAGGGTAGTGAGGTCTGCACAACGCATCACCGGGGGCAAACTACTGCCCTCCAGGACACCTACAGCACCCGATGTTACAGGAAGGCCATAAAGATCATCAAGGACAACAACCACCCGAGCCACTGTCTGTTCACCCAGCTATCATCGAGAAGGCGAGGTCAGTACAGGTGCATCAAAGCTGGGACCGAGAGACTGAAAAACAGCTTCTATCTCAGGGCTATCAGACTGTTAAACAGCCACCACTAACATTGAGTGGCTGCTGCCAACACACTGACTC
>NC_088233.1:7724815-7742315 GCF_036934945.1 Oncorhynchus masou masou
CTGAGAATGTTTTACTCTGGTTCCTTGAACATTTTTACTCTGCTTCTGAGAATGTTTTCCTCTGGTTCTGAGAATGTTTTACTCTGGTTCTGAGAATGTTTTACTCTGGTTCTGAGAATGTTTTACTCTTGTTCCTTGAACATTTTTACTCTGCTTCTGAGAATGTTTTCCTCTGGTTCTGAGAATGTTTTACTCTGGTTCTGAGAATGTTTTACTCTTGTTCCTTGAACATTTTTACTCTGCTTCTGAGAATGTTTTCCTCTGGTTCTGAGAATGTTTTCCTCTGGTTCTGAGAATGTTTTCCTCTGGTTCTGAGAATGTTTTCCTCTGGTTCTGAGAATGTTTTACTCTGGTTCCTTGAACATTTTTACTCTGCTTCTGAGAATGTTTTCCTCTGGTTCTGAGAATGTTTTACTCTGGTTCTGAGAATGTTTTACTCTTGTTCCTTGAACATTTTTACTCTGCTTCTGAGAATGTTTTACTCTGCTTCTGAGAATGTTTTCCTCTGGTTCTGAGAATGTTTTCCTCTGGTTCTGAGAATGTTTTCCTCTGGTTCTGAGAATGTTTTCCTCTGGTTCTGAGAATGTTTTCCTCTGGTTCTGAGAAGGTTTTACTCTGATTCCTTTCACGATTTCCTTGGAGGTTTTTATAACGCTTGAGAACGGAAAGTAAAGGTTATTTGGAGGTTTTTAAATAACTTCCTTAAAACATTAACTTAATGTTTATATAGGACTTAAAACATTGCTAGCTTATTTTGGGTTAACTTTTTTGAATTCCAAAAACAGGACAATTAATTTCCTTAGGTGTTAATCTGAATCAGTGAGATTCAAACATATAATATTCTGTTCTCTATCCATGGAATGAGTTCACTCACAGTGCCACCAAGATGGAGCTAGCATGCCATTCCCAGATCGTTCCCAGAACGTTGTGGGAAGGACAACCACACTCTCACCAACCTCTAAGAAACATATGGTTCTCAGAATGTTATGCGCTAGCTGGGTACTTACTTTTGACATCTTCGAAAGCTGCAACAATCTACCACTGTCGGCTTTCTTTTGACACAGTTCTTTGACCTGTTCCAGTCTATGTTAGTTTATCATCTGTCTGGTAGGATTGGCATATGATTTAGGCAGTAGATACGGTAGGTGAGAATCCTCAAGACAGTCTTGTGGATTGCCTGTGGTGCAACGGAGAGAGACAGAGACAGAAACAGACAGTCTGTCTTAAAAGTTTAGTTTGGGATTTTGGCAATGAAGTGTCCCGTCCATTTTTTGGTCCAGTATGCAGGAAGTTAGAGGTTATTTCTCGAGATAATGCTAACTAGTTGTACCCAAAGAGGTCCAGTCTTTCTGCTAAGCTAGTAACTGCTAATGCCATCCACCATAGTCTTAGTCCGCTTTTTTAGCTTCCTTTGAGTGGCGACCCTCGCCGCCGACCTTGGCCTAGTAACCCTAACAAAGGGCCCACCTGGACTGAGGGGTGCCTCATTACTGATCTGGCAGATCCTGGCTGACTGGCGGCTCTGGCAGATCCTGGCTGACTGGCGGCTTTGGCAGATCCTGGCGGATCTGGACAGACGGGAAACTCTAGCGGCTCTGGACAGACGGGCATCTCCGGCAACGCTGGAGAGGAGGAAGGCTCTGGCAGTGCTGGACAGAGGAGCACTGGCGCCTCTGGACTGAGGGGCGGAATCTCTGGTAGCGCCGGACACGCGGGAGACTCCGGCTGCGCTGGAGAGGAGGAAGGCTCTGGCAGCGCTGGAGAGGCGAGTCGCACTGTAGGCCTGGTGCGTGGTGCCGGCACTGGTGGTACTGGGCCGAGGACACGCACCTCAGGGCGAGTGGAGGGAGGAGAAACAGGGAGTACTGTGCTCTGGACACGCACAGGAAGCCTGGTACAGGGGGCTGCCACAGGAGGGCTGGTGCGTGGAGGTGGCACTGGATAGACCGGACCGTGCAGGCGCACTGGAGCTCTTGAGCACCGAGCCTGCCCAACCTTACCTGGTTGAATGCTCCCGGTCGCCCTGCCAGTGCGGCGAGATGGAATAGCCCGCACTGGGCTGTGCAGGCAAACCGGGGACACCATGCGTAAGGCTGGTGCCATGTACGCCGGCCCAAGGAGACGCATTGGAGACCAGATGCGTAGAGCCGGCTTCATGGCACTTGGCTCGATGCCCACTCTAGCCCGGCCGATACGAGGAGCTGGTATGTACCGCACCGGGCTATGCACCCGCACTGGGGACACCGTAAGCTCCCCCGCAAAACACGGTGCCTGCCCGGTCTCTCTCGCTCTCCGGTAAGCACAGGAAGTTGGCTCAGGTCTCCGACCTGGCTTCGCCACACTTCCTGTGTGCCCCCCAAGAAATTTTAGGGGCTGACTATCGGGCTTCCTACCGCGCCGCCGTGCTCGTTTCTCCAACTCCATTCTCCTATAACCCTCCTCACACTGCTCCAGCGAATCCCAGGCGGGCTTCGGCACTCTCCCTGGGTCGACCGCCCACCTGTCTATCAGATTCTTCCCAATAATCCTGACATCGCTGCTCCTCCTGCCGCTGCCTGTCACCACATGGTCCTGTTGCTGCTCCTCCTGCCGCTGCCTGTCACCACACCGCTTGGTCCTGTTGCTGCTCCTCCTGCCGCTGCCTGTCACCACACCGCTTGGTCCTGTTGCTGCTCCTCCTGCCGATGCCTGTCACCACACCGCTTGGTCCTGTTGCTGCTCCTCCTGCCGCTGCCTGTCACCACACCGCTTGGTCCTGTTGTGGTGGGTGATTCTGTCACGGTTTTCTTCCTCCTCTTCCTCTGAAGAGGTGAAACAGGGATCGGACCAATACGCAGCGTGGTAGTTGTCCATGGTTTTAATAGGAAAACTCAAACATGAACACAACTACAAAACAATTAACGTGAAAACCGAAACAGTCCTAACTGTTGCAGAAAACACAAAGACAGGAAACAATCACCCACAAAATACCCAAAGAATATGGCTGCCTAAATATGGTTGCCAATCAGAGACAACAATAAACACCTGCCTCTGATTGAGAACCAATCTAGGCAACCATAAACTTACCTAGACACCTAAACTGAACACAACCCCAAAAAACCCTAGACAATACAAAACACATAAATCATCCATATCACACCCTGGCCTAACCAAAATCATAAAGAAAACAAAGATGACTAAGGCCAGGGCGTGACAACTATAATTCTACAATGTAGAAAAAAGTACAGAAAAACCCTTAAATGAGTAGTTGTGTCCAAACCTTTGACTGGTACTGTATATATCCAAACATGGATGTAGCAACTACATCTTACCTCTATAAATCTATCAAAAGTGTATGAGTTTGAGCATGTGTCCGTGTGTCCGTGTGTCCGTGTGTCCGTGTGTCCGTGTGTCCTTTTACTTTTTATCAGCATGAATTAGATTGAGCAATAAAAGCCCTACTTTCATTCCATAGGCTGGGATCTGCACTATGCAGCTGTTATTCTATAGGCTGGGATCCTCACTATGCAGCTGTTGCAAGAGCACATTTTTCACTGGCTGGTGTCAAAAATAATGATTGATAGCCATCATTACTGGGTTCAAATACACATTTAGATTTGTGAACAGCCATCCACAACAACCACAATCCGTAAGGCGCAAATAGCTAAATGAGAGAGCATCACTGTGATTCACATCAATGCGCTATGTAGATATCAGTAAGAGGTTAAATCCGTATCGACGTACACGACACCACTGCTGTCATCCTTACCTCCAAGGTGTTTATTCATGTTGGATAATATTTGGATGCCGACAGCACCATTGGAAGACACAGCTTGGACTGTAGCCCACAAAAAAACTATTCCTGCTCTTTTCCCGCGATCCATCAAACACATTTGGTGTTTTATCATAGTGGTCTCTGACATCATAGTAGTCTCTGACATCACAGTGGTCTCTGACATCACAGTGGTCTCTGACATCACAGTGGTCTCTGACATCATAGTGGTCTCTGACATCATAGTGGTCTCTGACATCACAGTGGTCTCTGACATCATAGTGGTCTCTGACATCATAGTGGTCTCTGACATCATAGTGGTCTCTGACATCATAGTGGTCTCTGACATCATAGTGGTCTCTGACTTGTGGTCAGACTCGCTCAGGTGAAACAAACTTAAACTTGTGCCTTTTTTCAATGCTGATTTGAATGTCATTGAGAAAACAGAGAAATGTCAAACATCCCTTCTGAATTTAACAGCAATCCTCAAAGTAATCATCTAGTTTTTTTAATAAAGTATCAGTAATCTGATTACAATATTTTTTGTTGGTTACGTGACGGATTACAATTACCGTTTTCTGTAATCCCTTACATGTAACAGATTACATGTAATCTGTTACTCCCCAACCCTGGTCACAACCTAACCAAATGTGTATGGCCTTTCTTAACATCAATGATCTATGTTTAAATATATCCGTCTCAAAGGACCATGTTAAGAATTATTGGATTTCTGGTCTTAGAGAGTCTCCTCTCTCTCTCTTTCTCTCTCTCTCTCTACATTTCCCCATCTCCCTTTCTCTCTCTCTCTTTCTCTGCCTTTCCCCATCTCTCTCTCCCTTTCTCTCTCTCTGCCATTTCCCATCTCTCTCTTCCTTTCTCTCTCTCTCTCTGCCTTTCCCCATCTCTCTCTCTCTCTCTCTCTCTCTCTGCCATTTCCCATCTCTCTCTCTCTCTCTCTCTCTCTGTCTCTCTGCCATTTCCCCATCTCTCTCTCTCTCTCTCTCTCTCTCTCTCTGCCATTTCCCATCTCTTCCTTTCTCTCTCTCTCTCTCTCTCTTTCCCCATCTCTCTCTCTCTCTCTCTCTCTCTCTGCCATTTCCCATCTCTCTCTTCCTTTCTCTCTCTCTCCCTGCCTTTCCCCATCTCTCTCTCTCTCTCCCTTTCTCTCTCTCTTTCCCTGTCTCTCTCTCCCGCTCTCTCTCCCTTTCTCTCTCTCTCTCCATGCCTTTCCCCATCTCTCTCTCCCCCTCTTTCTCTTCTCTACATCTCTTTCTTCACTATCTCCCTCTTTCCCCTATCTTCTCTCGCTCACTTTTTCTCTTTGCTCTCTTTCACTCTCACTATCTTTCTCTCATTCCCCTTGTATGGTTTGTCTGTTAAGGTGGTAGTTGGACATGAAACGGGCGGTCGGTGCAGCGAGGAGCAGAGCGCCGTTTACCGACAGCTCCTTGATATCTCACATTTGTTTATTAAAGAACCAGCAGTGTGTGTGTGTGATTGTGCGAACACATTTTACTATATCAACTTAAATTCAGAAGTGAGAACATTTCGGTCCTCACTTGTAAAAATGCTATTTTAGGTTTAGGAGTTAAGTATAGGGTTAGGATTAAAATTAGAGGGGTTAATTTAGGAGTTAGGGTTTAGAATAGGGTTAGGCTAATGGTTAAAGTTATGGTAAGGGTTAGGGAAAATAGGATTTTGAATGGGAATCTTGGACAACTCAAATACTCCTAGATGCCCTTCCAGAATCCCTCCACCTACCCAATGACATTGGTGTATAGAAATCAGTTAACCACCTAACCGAGGATCTAAACGTAACTTTGCACAATTCCCCATATGCAGTTGCACCTCTTAAAAACAAAAAAACATTTGTCAAATGTAATGAGCTCCCTGGTATACAAAAAAATAACCGAGCCCTGAAGTAAGCTTCCAGAAATTTGGAAGGGAAATGGTGGTGCACCAACCTGGAAGTCTTCCGACGAGCTTGGAAAGACAGTACCGTGCCGAACGTATCGAAGAGCTGCAGCTCGATCAGCCTACTTTTCCAACCTGATTGAGGAGAATAAAAACAATCAAAAATGGATTTTTGATACTGTGCAAAGCTAACTAAAAAGCAAAATTCCCCAATTGAGGATGGACAGCACTTCAGCACTGATGAATGCATTGCTTGCTGTTTGGGGTTTTAGGCTGGGTTTCTGTACAGCACTTTGAAATATCAGCTGATTTAAGAAGGGCTATATAAATACATTTGATTTGATTTGAAATAATGTATATGAAACACGCCATTCTGGATTTAGACCCCATCATAGCACTGAGACCGCATTTGTGAATCTGGCAAATGACCTTCTAATGGCGTCAGACCAAGGCTCTCCATCTGTCCTTGTGTTCCTAGACCTTAATGCTGCTTTTGACACCATCGATCACCACATTCTTTTGAAGTTATTGGAAACCCTAATTGGTCTCCACGGACAAGTTCTTGCCTGGTTTAGATCTTATCTGTCGTAAAGATATCCATTTGTCTCTGTGAATGGCTTGTCCTCTGACAAATCAATTGTACGTTTCGGTGTTCCTCAAGGTTCTGTTGTAGGACCACTATTGTCTTCTTTATATATTCTACCTCTTGGTGATGTCATTCGGAAACAAAATGTCAACTTTCACTACTATGCGCACCACACACTGCTGTACATTTCGTTGCAACATGGTGAAGCCCCAAAATTGCCCTCCCTGGAAGCCTGTGTTTCAGATATAAGGAAGTGATTGGTGGAAAATGTTCTACTTTTGAACTCGGACAAAACAGAGATGCTAGTTCTAGGTCCCATGAAACAAAGAGATCTGCTGTTTGATCTCACAATTCATCTTGATGGTTGTACACTTGTCTTGATTAAAACTGTGAAGGACCTCTGTGTTACTCTGGAACCTGATCTCTCCTTTGATAAACGAATTAAGAATATTTAATGGGCAGCTTTTTTTTCCGTCTTTGTAACATTGCAAATATCAGAAACTGTCCAAATTTTTTTTTTTGCAGAAAAGGTAATCCATGCTTATGTCACTTCTAGATTAGACTATTACAAAGCTCTACTCTCCGGCTACTTGGATAAAGCACTAAATAAAAGTTGTTTAGTGCTAAATACGGCTGCTAGAATCTTGACTAGAACCAAAGAAATGTACTCATGTTACTCCAGTGCTAGCCACTGGCTTCCTGTTAAGGCTGATTTCAAGGTTTTACTGCTAACCTACAAAGCATTACATGGCCTTATTCCTACCTATCTTTCCAATTTGGTCCTGCCATACATAGCTGCATGTACGCTATGGTCACAATAAGCAGCCCTCCTTATTGTCCATAGAATTTCTAAGCAAAGAGCTGGAGGCAGGGCTTTCTCCGATAGATCTTAGTTTTAATGGAACGGTCTGCCTATCCATGTGAGAGAAGCATACTCGGTCTCGACCTTTAAGTCTTTCTGAAGACTCATCTCTTCAGTAGGTCCTATGACTGTAGCCTGGACAGGGGTGCGAATGCGAATGGCAAGGCAATGGAATGACGAACCGCCCTCGCTGTCTCTGCCTGGCCGGCTCCCCTCTTGCCACTGGGATTCACTGCCGTTGACCCTATTAAAGGGGACTGAGTCACTGGCTTACTAGTGTTCTCCCATATCATCTCTAGGAGGCGTGCGTCACGGCACGCCAGGCTTTTTTCACTGTATTTGACTTGAGTGGGTTTTGACTTGAGTGGGTTTTTCACTGTATTTGACTTGAGTGGGTTTTGCCACTAATCTTTCTGTCTGGTATTGAGCCTCCTCGGGCTCGTGCAGTGGGGGAGATCTTCATCGGCTGTACTCGGGCCTTGTCTCAGGGTACTAGGTTGGAGGTTGGTTTGTTGATATCCATCTAGTGTTGTGGGGTCTGTGCTTTGGAAAAGTGGGTGGGCTTATATCCAGCCTGGTCGTTCCTGTCTGGTGGTATCGTCGGACGGGGCCATAATGTCCCCCGACCACCCCCACCCCACGTCACAGTCTCCAGTATGTATGCTTCCATAGTCAATGTGCCGGGGGGCTAGGGTCAGTCTGTCCTATCTGGTGTAATTCTCCTGTCTTATCTGATGTAATTCTCCTGTCTTATCAGGTGTAATTCTCCTGTCTTATCTGATGTAATTCTCCTGTCTTATCAGGTGTAATTCTCCTGTCTTATCTGATGTAATTCTCCTGTCTTATCTGGTGTAATTCTCCTGTCTTATCTGATGTAATTCTCCTGTCTTATCTGGTGTAATTCTCCTGTCTTATCTGGTGTAATTCTCCTGTCTTATCTGGTGTAATTCTCCTGTCCTATCTGGTTTAATTCTCCTGTCCTATCTGGTGTAATTCTCCTGTCCTATCTGGTGTAATTCTCCTGTCTTATCTGGTGTAATTCTCCTGTCTTATCTGATGTAATTCTCCTGTCTTATCTGGTGTAATTCTCCTGTCTTATCTGGTGTAATTCTCCTGTCTTATCTGGTGTAATTCTCCTGTCTTATCTGATGTAATTCTCCTGTCTTATCTGGTGTAATTCTCCTGTCTTATCTGGTGTAATTCTCCTGTCTTATCTGGTGTAATTCTCCTGTCTTATCTGGTGTAATTCTCCTGTCTTATCTGTATACCACATTTACCTTGTCACAACACAACTGACTGGCTCAAACTCATAAAGAAGGAAAGAAATTCCACTAATTAACTTTTAAGAAGGCACACCTGTTAATTGAAATGCATTCAGGTGACTACCTCATGAAGCTGGTTGAGAGAATGCCAAGAGCTGAAGAACCTAAAAATCTAAAATATATTTTGATTTGCTTAACACTTTTTTGGTTACTACATGATTCCATATGTGTTATTTCATAGTTTTGATGTCTTCACTATTATTCTACAATGTAGAAAAAAATAAGAAAATAAAGAAAAACCCTTAAATGAGTAGATGTTCTAAAACCTTTGACTGGATCTTTAGCTCCCTCTCTCTTCCTCAGTTCAAATCAATTAAATTCAAATGACTTTATTGGCATGGGAAACATATGTTTTCATCACCAAAGCAAGTGAAATAGATAATAAATGAAAGTTAAATAATCAGTCCAAAATGAACTATAGACGTTACACTCACAAAAGTTCCAAAAGAAGACATTTCAAAGGTCATATTATGTCTATGTACAGTGGTGTTACGATGTGCAAATAGTTAAAGTACAAAATGGAAAATAAATAAACATAAATATGCGTTGTATTTACAATTGTGTTTGTTCTTCACTGTTTCCCCTTTTCTTGAGGCAACAGGTCACATATCTTGCTGCTTTGGGAGTTTATCAAAATTGGATTTGTTTTTGAATTATTCTCTCTCTCTCCCTCTCTAAAAAAAGCCTTTTGATTCTCTCTGGGTTCACCTTGTCTGATCATTATCACCTCTCATCAAATAAACACACTCCCCTCCTTTTTCTATTGCTCACTTTTTCTACAACTCGTGTCTCTAGGCTCTCTCTTTCTCCCCTCAGCATACATCACTTGGAGCTAATGGAGGGAAAACAACGGCCTCATATCCCCCTCCCTCTGGCAATATGAAAGTGACTATGATTAAATGATGAACTGTACGGTAGCACTATGCCTGATCCTTTGTTTACTGGATTTATCACCACACAGTATAAAGAATGTGTGAAAGCAAGCGAGGATAGAACAGGGAGAAAGAGGAGGAGGAATATGAGGATGATGAGGAGAAGGAGTTTGAAGAGGAGGAGGAGAGAAGAGAAATAAAAGAGAAGTTAAAGAAAAGAGAGAGGAGAGGAGAAAGAGGAGAAGAGGAGAGGAGAGGAGAAAGAAGAGAGGAGGAAGAAGAGAAAGAGGAGAAGAGGAGGAATAGGAGAGGAGAGGAGAGGAGAGGAGGGAGAGGAGAGGAGAGGAGAGGAGGAAGAGGAGAGGAGAGGAGAGGAGGAAGAGGAGAGGAGAAAGAAGAGAAAGAAGAGAAGAGGAGAGGAGAGGAGAAAGAGAGAGGAGGAAGAAGAGAAAGAGGAGAAGAGGAGGAATAGGAGAGGAGAGGAAAGGAGAGGAGAAGAGAGAGGAGAGGAGAGGAGAGGAGAGGAGGAAGAGGAGAGGAGAGTGGAGAGGAGAGGAGAAAGGAGAGAAAGAGGAGAGGAGAGGAGGAGAAGAGAAGAGAGGAGGAAGAGGAGAGGAGAGGAGGAAGTGGAGAGGAGAGGAGAGGAGAAAGAAGAGAGGAGGAAGTGGAGAGGAGAGGAGGAGGAGGAAGAGGAGAGGAGAGGAGGAAGAAGAGAGGAGAGGAGAGGAGAGGAGAGGAGGAAGAGGAGAGGAGAGGAGAAAGAAGAGAGGAGGAAGTGGAGAGGAGGGGAGAGGAGAGGAGGAAGAGGAGAGGAGAGGAGAGGAGAAAGAAGAGAGAGGAGGAAGAGGGAGAGGAGAGGAGATGAGAGGAGAGGAGGAAGAGAGGAGAGGAGAGGAGGAAGAGGAGAGGAGAGGAGAGGAGAGGAGAGGAGAGGAGAAAGAAGAGAGGAGGAAGTGGAGAGGAGAGGGAGAGGAGAGCAGAGTGGAGAGGAGAGGAGAGGAGAAAGAAGAGAGGAGGAAGTGGAGAGGAGAGGAGATGAGAGGAGAGGAGGAAGAGGAGAGGAGAGGAGGAAGAGGAGAGGAGAGGAGAGGAGAGGAGAGGGGAGGAGAGGAGAAAGAAGAGAGGAGGAAGTGGAGAGGAGGGGAGAGGAGAGGAGGAAGAGGAGAGGAGAGGAGAGGAGGAAGAGGAGAGGAGAGGAGAGGAGAAGAGAGGAGGAAGTGGAGAGGAGAGGAGAGGAGGAAGAGGAGAGGAGAGGAGAAGAGAGGAGGAAGTGGAGAGGAGAGGAGAGGAGGAAGAGGAGAGGAGAAAAGAAGAGAGGAGGAAGTGGAGAGGAGAGGAGAGGAGAGGAGGAAGAGGAGAGGAGAAGAGAGGAGGATGTGGAGAGGAGAGGAGAGGAGGAAGAGGAGAGGAGAGGAGAGGAGAAGAGAGGAGAAGAGAGGAGGAAGTGGAGAGGAGAGGAGAGGAGAGGAGAGGAGAGGAGGAAGAGGAGAGGAGAGGAGTGGAGAAGAGAGGAGGAAGTGGAGAGGAGAGGAGAGGAGGAAGAGGAGAGGAGAGGAGAGGAGGAAGTGGAGAGGAGAGGAGAGGAGGAAGAGGAGAGGAGAAGAGAGGAGAAGAGAGGAGGAAGTGGAGAGGAGAGGAGAGGAGAGGAGGAAGAGCAGAGGAGAGGAGAAAGAGGAGAGGAGGAAGAGGAGAGGAGGAAGAAGAGAGGAGGAGGAAGAGGATAAGAGGAAAAGGAGACGAGGAAGAGAAGAGGAGGCAGAAGAGAAAGAGGAGAAGAGGAGAGGAGAGGAGAGGAGAGGAGAGGAGAGGAGGAAGAGGAGAGGAAGAGGAGGATAAGAGGATAAGAGGAAAAGGAGACGAGGAAGAGAAGAGGTTGAAGAGGAGAAAGAAGAAAAAGAGGAGAAGAGGAGAGGAGAGGAGAGGAGGAAGTGGAGAGGAGAGGAGAGGAGGAAGAGGAGAGGAGAAGAGAGGAGAAGAGAGGAGGAAGTGGAGAGGAGAGGAGAGGAGAGGAGAAAGAAGAGAGGAGGAAGTGGAGAGGAGAGGAGAGGAGAGGAGGAAGAGGAGAGGAGAGGAGGAAGAGGAGAGGAGAGGAGAGGAGAAAGAAGAGAGGAGGAAGTGGAGAGGAGAGGAGAGCAGAGGAGAGGAGAGGAGAGGAGGAAGAGGAGAGGAGAGGAGAGGAGAGGAGAGGAAAAGAAGAGAGGAGGAAGTGGAGAGAGTGGGAGAGGAGAGGAGGAAGAGAAGGAGAGGAGAGGAGAGGAGGAAGAGGAGAGGAGTATTTGGAGAGGAGAAGAGAGGAGGAAGTGGAGAGGGAGAGGAGAGGAGAGGAGGAAGAGGAGAGGAGAGGAGGAAGAGGTCAGATAGAGGAGAAGCTCTAGAGGAGGAAGTGGAGAGGAGTGTGAGGAGAGGGAGGAAGAGAGAGGAGAGGAGAAAGAAGAGAGGAGGAAGTGGAGAGGCTGAGGGAGAGGAGGAAGAGGAGAGGAGAAGAGAGGAGGATGTGGAGAGGAGAGGAGATATGGGAGGAAGAGGAGAGGATAGGAGAGGAGAAGAAGGAGAAGAGAGGAGGAAGTGGAGAGGAGAGGAGAGAGGAGAGGAGAGGAGAGGAGGAAGGAGAGAGGAGAATACTGGAGATTCTAATGTTATTTTGTGGAGAGGAGAGGAGAGGAGGAAGAGGAGAGGGAGAGGGAGAGGAGGAAGTCCTTAGAGGAGAAGAGGAGAGGTCTAAGAGGAAGGGAGTAGATCCCTAACCTTAGGAGGAAGTGGAGGAGAGGAGAGGAGGAAACCCTAAGAGAGGATTCTAACCTAATCCTAACCTTAAGGTGGAAGAGGAGAGGAGGAAGAAAGAGAGGAGGAGGAAGAGGATAAGAGGAAAAGGAGACGAGGAAGAGAAGAGGAGGCAGAAGAGAAAGAGGAGAAGAGGAGAGGAGGAAGAGGAGAGGAGGAAGAGGAGAGGAGAGGAGAGGAGAGGAGGAAGAGGAGAGGAAGAGGAGGATAAGAGGATAAGAGGAAATCCTAGACGAGGAAGAGAAGAGGTTGAAGAGGAGAAAGAAGAAAAAGAGGAGAAGAGGAGAGGAGGAAGAGGAGATGAGGAAGAGGAGAGGAGGAGGAGGAAGAGGATAAGAGGAAAAGGAGACCTAAGAGAAGAGGTTGAAGAGGAGAAAGAGTAGAGGAGGAAGAAGAAAAGAGGAGAGGAGAAAGAAGTAGTAGAGAAGAAGGGCAGAGGTGAGAACAGAATAGAACAGAACAGAAGAAGGGAGGATAGGAAAAGAGAGAGAGAACTCTGTATGAACTCAGTCCTCCTGACTCCAGTTCTGTGAATGAAAACAACAGCATTAATGAGAGACTCCCAGACCCACAGATGTGTCTAACAGAAGTGTGTAAGTATGTGCGCTCGTGTGTGATGTACTGATGTAGCTCTAACAGAAGTGTGTGAGTGTGTCATATACAGATTTAGCTCTAACAGAAGTGTGTGTGTGTGTGTGTGTGTATATGTGTGAGTGTGTTTGTGTCATGTACGGATGTAGCTCTAACAGAAGTGTGTGTGTGTTTGTGTGTGTGTGTTTGTGAGTGTGTGTATTTGTGTTTCTGTGTCATATACGGATGTAGCTCTAATAGAAGTGTGTGTGTGTGTTTGTGAGTGTGTGTGTGTGTCATATACAGATGTAGCTCTAACAATAGAAGTGTGTGTAACCCAATGTGTTTGTGAGTGTGTGTGTCATAAACATTTACATTTACATTACATTTAACAGATGTAATTCTAACAGAAGTGTGTTATGCGTGCGTATCATATACAGATGAAGCTAACCTAAAACTAGAAGTGGTTATCTGACAGAATACTGCTGTTAAAGGGGACATGTGAGATCTACGATATTCCCATACTTTAGGATACACACACACACACACACACACACACACACACACACACACACACACACATTTGGGTATTTCACACACACACACACACACACAGTAACACACACACACACACACACACACGCACACACACTTTTGTCATGTTATTTTTGTGGGGACCTAACCCTAACCCTAGCCATAACATTAACTTTATTAACCTTAACCCTAAGCCAAACCTCAAACCCCCTCATCCCTAACCTTAATTCTAACCTTAACCCCAACCCCTAACCCTAACCCCTAACCTTAATTCTAACCCTAATCCTAATCCTAACCTTAACCCCAACCCCTAATTCTAACCCTAATCCTAACCTTACTTCTAACCCTAACCCCTAACCTTAATTCTAACCCTAACCCCTAACCTTAATTCTAACCCTAACCCCTAAACTTAATTCTAACCCTAATCTTAACCTTACTTCTAACCCTAATCCTAACCTTAATTCTAACCCTAATCCTAACCTTAATTCTAACCCTAATTCTAACCCTAATCCTAACCTTAATTCTAACCCTAATCCTAACCTTAATTCTAACCCTAATCCTAACCTTAATTCTAACCCTAATTGTATACCTTAACACTAAAGACCTAAAATGTCCTTGTTTTACGATGCTTGTTAGGACTTCTGGTACCCACATGATTAGTTAAACAAACAAAACACACACACGCATGCACACACGCACACGCACACACACACACACACGCACATAACACACACACACACACACACACACACACACACACACACACACACACACACACACACACACACACACACACACACACACACACACACACACACACACACACACACACACTTCAGTAAACACAATATCTCTTTTCTCTCTATCTAAGAAACAGACATGTTTATGTTGTTTAAGTGTTGACATTACAATAACGAGTGTTGATATTATAGCTGTGTTCATAATCCAATAGGAAGTGGTGATATTATAGCTGTGTTCATAATCCAATAGGAAGTGGTGATATTATAGCTGTGTTCATAATCCAATAGGAAGAGGTGATATTATAGCTGTGTTCATAATCCAATAGGAAGTGGTGATATTATAGCTGTGTTCATAATCCAATATGAAGTGGTGATATTATCGCTGTGTTCATAATCCAATAGGAAGTGGTGATATTATAGCTGTGTTTATAATCCAATAGGAAGTGGTGATATTATAATAAGAAGTACTGGTATTCCAATAAGCAATGTTGCTATTTCAGAAGTGTTTAGATTCCAATAAGAGGCATGTGTCACGGTTGTCCTCCTCTTCATCTGAAGAGAGATAAGCTTAAAGGATCAGAGGACCAAAGTGCGGCGTGGTAGGTGTTCATTCATGTTTGATTTTCTATGATTTGGGTATTTCTATGTTTAAGCCTATTTGAAATGAGTTTTTTGCATAGCCCACTCCCCCTGAGACAACCTAAGACAGTGGGGTCAGATCCATTGGACCAGGGTCGGACCTAGTCCCCGACCTTGAGTACCAAAAAGCTAACAGATCTGGGGAGGATGTCGGATTCAGGTGGACATTTCCAACGAGGGAAAAAGGTGTTCCGGGGAGGGCCCTCTTCAGACAGACAACTCTCCAAACAAATCACACATTTGTGTAGGCGTGACTTAAAATGCAGAGTTTTGCAGGAGTTTGCAAATTGATTTGAAGTAAATTAGTCCCTATTTTACAGAGTAGTGTTTGTATGTGTGTGTCCATAAGTTATTCAGAGATAAACAAATACGAAATAAAGAATGTATAAGAGTGTGACAAGCAAGCAACCAATGAGACTTGGAGATTTAAACGTGGATTCAAGACTTACAGATCAACTGATAAGACTTAAACACGGATCAGAGGAAATAAGACTTAAACACGGATCAGACGAAATAAGACTTAAACACGGATCAGACGAAATAAGACTTAAACACGGATCAGACGAAATAAGACTTAAACACGGATCAGACGAAATAAGACTTAAACACGGATCAGACGAAATAAGACTTAAACACGGATCAGACGAAATAAGACTTAAACACGGATCAGACGAAATAAGACTTAAACACGGATCAGAAGAAATAAAACTTAAACACGGATCAGAAGACTCGCGAGAGAATCCCCTCAGTCATTTCCAATTACGTCAAGGAGCTTGCATCTTCATAATATATTCATCCATCTGAGAGAGACAGACAGGGTTGAAGAACGTGACTGCAGTAGGAGTTACGGATGATTTGGGATGATGGAGTTTTATCCGTTCATTATTTAATGAGACACTTAGCCCTGAGAACTAGAACATGCCAGAAAACCCCAGTTACTAAGCCGCCTCAAGGAATTGTAGAATGTTCTCTGGCTTAGGTTTCATTCTAAATTCCAAATGACTAATTGAAAATTCCGAGGAGCTGAAATATAAATGGCAGGACCCAAGGTGTCCAGCAGTAAGACTGTATTTTTTTAAATGTAATAGCACCATGCAATCATTTTGTCACTTCTGATTAATCATGGAGACCTCGAATGGCCCAATTCTTACTGGTGCTAATATGAAATTTGGTTGATGTGATGCTTTTAGGTGCATTGATAATCAACATGAAAATGGGTTGGATCAACATTGTTTTGACATTATTTCACCATATTACCTGAATCATAATTAATCAGCTCGTTAATTAACAAACAGATTTTTTTCAAATTAACTCAGCTTTCAACCATCAATATTTGATATCCCAAATTCAACTCAGGTTTTTTTGTTTGCAAACTCAATCAAATCTCAATTCAAATTGGATGTTGATCAGATGTCTTAGCCCATTAGTGGAATATCTAATTGCTATACAGTAGTCTACTGATTTAATACCTCTGCTATACAGTAGTCTACTGAATGTATACCTCTGCTATACAGTAGTCTACTGATTTAATACCTCTGCTATACAGTAGTCTACTGATTTAATACCTCTGCTATACAGTAGTCTACTGAATGTAAACCTCTGCTATACAGTAGTCTACTGAATGTATACCTCTGCTATACAGTAGTCTACTGAATGTATACCTCACCTATACAGTAGTCTACTGATTTAATACCTCTGCTATACAGTAGTCTACTGATTTAATACCTCTGCTATACAGTAGTCTACTGATTTAATACCTCTGCTATACAGTAGTCTACTGAATGTATACCTCACCTATACAGTAGTCTACTGAATGTAAACCTCTGCTATACAGTAGTCTACTGAATGTAAACCTCTGCTATACAGTAGTCTACTGAATGTATACCTCACCTATACAGTAGTCTACTGAATGTAAACCTCTGCTATACAGTAGTCTACTGAATGTAAACCTCTGCTATACAGTAGTCTACTGAATGTAAACCTCTGCTATACAGTAGTCTACTGAATGTAAACCTCTGCTATACAGTAGTCTACTGATTTAATACCTCTGCTATACAGTAGTCTACTGAATGTATACCTCTGCTATACAGTAGTCTACTGAATGTAAACCTCTGCTATACAGTAGTCTACTGATTTAATACCTCTGCTATACAGTAGTCTACTGAATGTAAACCTCTGCTATACAGTATTCTACTGAATGTAAACCTCTGCTATACAGTAGTCTACTGAATGTAAACCTCTGCTATACAGTATTCTACTGAATGTATACCTCTGCTATACAGTAGTCTACTGATGTAATACCTCTGCTATACAGTAGTCTACTGAATGTATACCTCTGCTATACAGTAGTCTACTGAATGTAAACCTCTGCTATACAGTATTCTACTGATTTAATACCTCTGCTATACAGTAGTCTACTGAATGTAAACCTCTGCTATACAGTAGTCTACTGAATGTAAACCTCTGCTATACAGTAGTCTACTGAATGTATACCTCTGCTATACAGTAGTCTACTGAATGTATACCTCACCTATACAGTAGTCTACTGAATGTAAACCTCTGCTATACAGTAGTCTACTGAATGTAAACCTCACCTATACAGTAGTCTACTGAATGTAAACCTCTGCTATACAGTAGTCTACTGATTTAATACCTCACCTATACAGTAGTCTACTGAATGTAAACCTCTGCTATAATGTAGTCTACTGAATGTAAACCTCTGCTATACAGTAGTCTACTGAATGTATACCTCTGCTATACAGTAGTCTACTGAATGTAAACCTCTGCTATACAGTAGTCTACTGAATGTAAACCTCTGCTATACAGTAGTCTACTGAATGTAAACCTCTGCTATACAGTAGTCTACTGAATGTAAACCTCTACTATACAGTAGTCTACTGAATGTAAACCTCTGCTATACATTAGTCTA
>NC_088233.1:7744815-7847315 GCF_036934945.1 Oncorhynchus masou masou
GGTTCATTAGTTAAAAAGTGTAGGGGAAGGCTGTAGTGTAGTTTAGTCCTCTTGTGTGAACTACACCTCTCTCTCTCTCTCTCTCTCTCTCTCTCTTTCAATTCAAGGGGCTTTATTGTTAACATTGCCAAAGCAAGTGAAGTAGATGATAAACAAAAGTTAAATAAACAATAAGAATAAACATTACACTCACAGAAGTTCCAAATGGCTAAAGACATTTCAAATGTCATATTATGTATATATACAGTGTTGTACAAATAGTTAAAGTACAAAAGGGAAAATAAATAAGCATAAATATGGGTTGTATTTACAATGGTGTTTGTTCTTCCCTGGTTGTCCTTTTCTTGAGGCAACAGGTCACACATCTTGCTGCTATGTCACACTGTGGTATTTCACCCAGTAGATATGGGAGTTTATCAAAATGGAGATTGTTTTTAAATTCTTTGTGGATCTGTGTAATCGGAGGGAAGTATGTGTCTCGAATATGGTCATACATTTGGCAGGAGGTTAGGAAGTGCAGCTCAGTTTCCACCTCATTTTGTGGGCAGTGTGCCCATAGCCAGGGCAGTGTGCACATAGCCATTCATCTTGAGAGCCAGGTCTGCCTACGGCGGCCTTTCTCAATAGCAAGGCTATGCTCACTGTTTGGGTCAGTCACAGTGGTCAGGTATTCTGCCGCTGTGTACTCTCTGTTTAGGGCCAAATAGCATTCTAGTTTGCTCTGTTTTTTTTGTGAATTATTTTCAATGTGTCACGTAATTATCTTTTTGTTTTCTCATGATTTGGTTGGGTCTAATTGTGTTGCTGTCCTGGGGCTTTGTGGGGCCTGTTTTTGTTTTTGAACAGAGCCCCAGGACCAGCTTGCTTAGGGGACTCTTCTCCAGGTTCATCTCTCTGTAGGTGATGGATTTGTTATGGAAGGTTTGGGAATCGCTTCCTTTTTATGTGGTTGTAGAAATTAACGTCTCTTTTCTGGATTATGATAATTAGCGGGTATGTACACTGAGGATATCTTTGCAGAATTTTGCATACAAAGTCTCAATTAGGTGTTTGTCCCATTTTGTGAATTCTTGGTTGGTGAGCGGAACTAAGACCTCACAACCATAAAGGGCAGTGGGTTCTATAACTGATTCAAGTATATTTAGCCAGATCCTACAGTGCCTTGCAAAGGTATTCATCCATCTTGGCATTATTCCTATTTGGTTGGATTACAACCTGTAAATGAAATGGATTTTTATTTGGATTTCATGTAATGAACATATACAAAATAGTCCAAATTGGTGAAGTGAAATGAAAAAAAAACAACTGGTTTAAAAAAAAATTACAAACAAAAAAACAGAAAAGTGGTGTGTGCATATTGTTTTCACCCCCTTTACTATGAAGCCCCTAAATAATATATGGTGCAACCAATTACCTTCACAAGTCACATAATTAGTTACATAAATAAGTAGACCTGTATGCAATCTAAGTGTCACATAATCTATCACATCTCAGTATATACAAACCTGTTCTGAAAGGCTCCAGAGACTGCAACACCACTAAGCAAAGGCCACCACCAAGCAAGCAGCACCATGAAGACCAAGGAGCTCTCCAAGGTCAGGGACAAAGTTTTGGAGAAGTACAGATCAGGGTTGGGTTAGAAAAAAGATCAGAACCTTTGAACATCCCACAGAGCACCATTAAATCCATGATTAAAAAAATGGAAAGAATATGGCAACACAACAAACCTGCCAAGAGTGGGCCGCCCACCAAAACTCACAGACCAGGCAAGGAGGGCATTAATCAGAGATACAACAAAGAGACTAAAGATAACCCTGAAGGAGCTGCAAAGCTCCACAGCGGAGATTGGAGAATCTGACCATAGGACCACTTTAAGCCGTACACTCAACATAATTGGGTTTTAGGAGTGGCCAGAAAAAGCCATTGCTTAAAGAAAAAAAATAAGCAAACGTGTTTGGTGTTTGACAAAGGCCATGTGGGAGAATCCCCAAACATATGGAAGAATGCACTCTGGTCAGATGAGACTAAAATGGAGCTTTTTGGCCATCAAGGAAAATGTCTTGCCTGGCACAATCCCAACACCTCTCATCACCCCAAGAACACCATCTCCACAGTGAAGCATGGTGGTGGCAGCATCATGTTGTGGGGATGTTTTTAATCAGCAGGGACTGGGAAACTGGTCAGAATTGAAGGAATGATGGATGGCGCTAAATACAGGGAAATTCTTGAGGGAAACCTGTTTCAGTCTTCCAGAGATTATAGACTGGTACGGAGGTTCACCTTCCAGCAGGACAATGACCCTGAGGATACTGCTGAAGCAACACTCAAGTGGTTTAAGGGGAAACCTTTAAATGTCTTGGAATGGGCTAATCAAGGGCCAGACCTCAATCCAATTGAGAATCTGTGGTATGACTTAAAGATTGCTGTACACCAGCGGAACCCATCCAACTTGAAGGAGCTGGAGCAGTTTTGCCTTGAAGACTAGGTAAGAATCCCAGTGGCTAAATGTGCCAAGCTCTACAAAGTATTGACTTTGAGGTCAAGTTTTCTGGGGTTTTTGGTCTTATTTCTTGTATGTTTCACAATTAAAAAACATGTTTTTTTTTCAAAGTGTGTAATGGTGTAAATCACATGATACAAACCCCCCACCCATTTTTTTTATTTTTTATTTTTTATTCCAGGTTGTAAGGCAAAAAAATAGGATAAATGCCAAGGGGGTGTAATTTTGCAAGCAAGTGTAATTGGTATGTAATTGGTATGTCAAATTTGATGTGCCTTGTCTCTCAGCTTTGTGAAGTTTCCTGAGGTGCTGATGTTTAAAGTACTGTATGTATTCAATGGCAACAGTGTCTAGATGGAATTTGTGGTCCTGGCAACTGGACCTTTTTTGGAACACCATTATTTTTGTCTTAATGAGATGGCCCAGGTCTGACAGAATCTGTGCAGAATATGTAGGTGCTGTTGTAGGCCCTCCTTGGGTTTTTATTTTACCTTTATTTATTAACTAGGCAAGTCAGTTAAGAACAAATTCTTATTTTCAATGACGGCCTAGGAACAGTGGGTTAACTGCCTGTTCAGGGGCAGAACGACAGATTTGTACCTTGTCAGCTCGGGGATTTGAATTTTCAATTTTATCCGCACACTTGTTGTTTGTGTACATGTATATTATAACGCTGTATATTTTCCTCCCATCCATTTGAATAGCAGACCCTCACGCCAAATTGAGTCAAAGGCTTTTTTTAAATCAACAAAGCATGAGAAGACTTTGCCTTTGCTTTTGTTGGTTTGTATGTTTGTCAATTAGGGTGTGCAGGGTGAACACGTGGTCTGTCGTATGGTCATTTGGTAAAACGCCAATTTGAAATTTGCTCAGTACATTGTTTTCACTGAGGAAATATATGCGTCTGCTGTTAATGAAAACGCAGAGGCTTTTCCCAAGGTTGCTGTTGACGCATATCCCACGGTAGTTATTGGGGTCAAATTTGTCTCCACTTCTCTCTCTCTCTCTCCATCCCTCCCTCTTCTCAATTTCTCTCTCTCTCTCTATCTCCCTCTCTTTTTCTCTCCCTATATCTTTCTCCTTCTCTCTCTCCATCTCCTCGCTCTCTCCATTTCTCTCTCTCTCTCTCCTCCTGAGGCATATATTTTAATTAGAGGGAAGGAAGGAGAAGAGTGGGACGTCTCTCTCTGGAGTGATCAGAAGTCACACTTGAACTCTCCTCTCTTTTCTGCCTGAGAACCACTTCATTTTAATTTCCTTAATAACTTAACATGAAATTAATCTGTCTGCATCCCAAATGTCAACCTATTACCTATATAGTGCACTACTTTAGACCAGAGACCTATAGATCCCTATTCCCTATATAGTGCACTACTTTAGACCAGAGCCCTATAGAACCCTATTCCCTATATAGTGCACTACTTTAGACCAGAGCCCTATATAACCCTATTCCCTATATAGTGCACTACTTTAGACCAGAGCCCTATAGAACCCTATTCCCTATATAGTGCACTACTTTAGACCAGAGCCCTATATAACCCTATTCCCTCTATAGTGCACTACTTTAGACCAGAGCCCTATAGAACCCTATTCCCCATATAGTGCACTACTTTAGACCAGAGCCCTATAGAACCCTATTCCCTATATAGTGCACTACTTTAGACCAGGGCCCCTTAGAACCCTATTCCCTATATAGTGCACTACTTTAGACCAGGGCCCTTTAGAACCCTATTACCTATATAGTGCACTACTTTAGACCAGGGCCCTATATAACCCTGTTCCCTATATAGTGCACTACTTTAGACCAGGACCCTATATAACCCTGTTCCCTATATATAGTGCACTACTTTAGACCAGTACCCTATATAACCCTGTTCCCTACACAGTGCTCTACTTTTGACAGGGCTCACAGGGAATAGGGTGCCATTTGGGACACAGGCTATGTCTGCTGTTAAATGTAGAATCTCCCAAAGAGGACAGGACAGGAGATTAGTGAAGAAACTGAAGACGGGAGACAGAGGGACTCAGTTCTTAGCTAACATCTAAATTATAATTTACTTGACATGCACTGTACTCACTCAACCACAGGAATCAAAAGAGGTCAACGAACAGAATAATGGAGCGAAATAGCCCAAAAACCGGGTCCAATTTAATCATGTCATCTCCCTCCCAGTCCAAGCCAAGGATAGACCCTTGGTTTTGTGGTTTTGTCACGTTTTCTCTGTTCTTTACAGATGAGTTGTGAGCTATCCATCTATTAAACTGTGGAATGTTGAGTGTTAGCTTGCAGCCAAGTTTGTTTCATTATGACAGATTGGCAGTGGAAGTGAAATCACATGTACTGTAGCCTTACTGTTGGAAATCACATCACGCTATTCTGTCTTGGTGGACAATTCCAGCTCATGTCAGAACAACACACAGAAAAGAACAAGCCTGGATTGGACTGACCTGCAGACCACCAAGCGCTTTGACAGAAAACATCATCGTTCTGATTCATCATCAAGAAACCAGACAACATCTTTATTTTTTACCTTTATTTAACTAGGCAAGTCAGTTAAGAACAAATTCTTATTTTCAATGATGGCCTAGGAACAGTGGGTTAACTGCCTGTTCAGGGGCAGAATGACAGATTTGTACCTTGTCAGCTCGGGGGTTTGAACTTGCAACCTTGCGGTTACTAGTCCAAAGCTCTAACCACTAGGATACCCTGCCACCCTGCCGTCTCTTCTCTCGGTGAAAAGACGCAAAAAGATACACAAGTTCAATCTCAGATGATTAATTATATTTTTAGATTACAGTAAACAGATAGAGGTGTACAAATACGGAATTTATGCATCTCTGGAAATTATGATCATGGTGAAGCCCAATTTCTCTAACTGTGCCACACACTAAAGTGTCTACCCTTTTAATCTGGAATCCCTACCACGGTGAATTCTACCTCGATCCCCTACCATGGTGCTATCTACCTCGACCCCCTACCATGGTGCATTCTACCTCGACCCCCTACCATGGTGCTATCTACCAGGATGCCCTACCATGGTGCATTCTACCAGGATTCCCTACCATGGTGCTATCTACCATTATTCTCTACCACGGTGCCTATCTACCAGGATTCCCTACCATGGTGCTATCTACCAGGATTCCCTACCATGGTGCATTCTACCTCGACTCCCTACCACGGTGCATTCTACCTCGACTCCCTACCACGGTGCTTTCTACCTCGACTCCCTACCACGGTGCTATCTACCAGGAATCCCTACCATGGTGCTATACAGGTACACCCTGTATATAGACTTGTTATTGTTATTTTATTGTATTGCTTTTTATTTATTATTTGGTAAATATTTTCTTAACTCTACTTGAACTGCACTGTTGGTTAAGGGCTTGTAAGTAAAGCATTTCACGGTAAGGTTCTACACTTGTTGTATTCGGCGCATGTGACAAATAAAGTTTGATTTGATTTTGAATTTGATCTATCTGGATTTCCTACCACGGTGCTACTATTTGCCATCTCAGCCTTCCAGTGGGAACTAGCTTCTAGTTCACTTCTAGTTAATCATTATCCAAGCTGATAAACTAGACCAGAGGGTGGTAGCGTGAACACAGGTAGCGGTGTGTGTATGTATCTTTGTGTGAGTTTGTGAACAGTTAACCAGACGTGACAGATTGGCCTTGCCCTTGTTGTGCTCAGCAATGTTTACAGAAGCCCTCCATTTTACAGCCTCTGTCTGTATCAGTCGAGTGAGCTGTTATATGTGCAGATAATAACCTATTATAGGGCCCACATTAAAACATTCACACACGGATTATCTACAATGTTTATTAAGGTCACCGAGGACCAATGATTCTCAGGCCCACTGGCCAGCTGTTGCTGTGCCGCAGAAGCCTAGAGGTTAGTGAGGCTTGCCTTTCAAATGGAATGGTTTGAATCCCAGTCAGGCTGTCAGACCGGACACAAAATTGCTTGGGATTATATAGGTATTGTTATTGCCATCTCCTAACTCCAACATAATCTTCTTCTTCTCTCTGTGTGTGTGTGTGTTTGTGTTTGTGTGTGTGTGTGTGTGTGTGTGTTTGTGTGTGTGTGTTTGTGTGTATGTTGAGAACATTGTGTGCTTTAGGGGCCTGTTAACGCAGAACAAAGTGCCAGAGAGCGAGAGAGAATGCCACGTGCCTGGCATAGCCCCCGGGTTGGTGTGCCAGCCAGAGATGTTACTGTGTATGTGTGTGTACACGTGCATGTGTGCGTGTGGGTGGGTGAGTGGGTTTGTGAATTGTTCACTTAAAGGATGCTCTGACCATTTGGATGTACACCAAGAATCACTTGATGTTGAATTCATACCCTTTCCATTTGCCTTCTCCAATCCATAAAAACATGACTTTTAAAAAGAAACAAACATTTGTAGTTGCATACTACGACATAACTTAACAACAATCAACCCCTAAAGCTGATATGTTTAGCCAGGTGACCCGTGACACAGTCCAGTATTCAACGTCCGTCCACGCCAGAGGACGACGGGAGACGATGTGGAAGTCGGCCTTTAGGGGCAACAGTGAATGCTGTTACCTTCAAGTGGGTTTGTATATTTGCTGAGGTATTGGGGATGATGTGTGGGTATACACATCTGCCTCTGTGTCTAAGGTTGCATGTTCAAATCCAGCAAAATGTTGTTTTGTTTTGTTTTTGTAACGGCAGATCTCCTCTTCGTCTGAAGAGGAGTAAGGATCGGGCCAAGATGCAGCGTGGTAAGTGTTCACGACGATATTTTAATAAAGACAAAATAAACACTCGAAATAAAAACAATAAATGAATAACGTTAAATCTACAAAAAACCCGAAACAGTACCGTGTGGCGACAAACACACACACGGAGACAAACACAACTCAAAAGTGAAACCCAGGCTACCGAAGTATGATTCTCAATCAGAGACAGCTAACGACACCTGCCTCTGATTGAGAACCATACTAGGCCGAAACAGAAACCAAACATAGAAAAACACACATAGACTGCCCACCCCAACTCACGCCCTGACCATACTAAATAAAGACAAAACAAACATAGACTGCCCACCCCAACTCACGCCCTGACCATACTAAATAAAGACAAAACACACATAGACTGCCCACCCCAACTCACGCCCTGACCATACTAAATAAAGACAAAACAGACATAGACTGCCCACCCCAACTCACGCCCTGACCATACTAAATAAAGACAAAACACACATAGACTGCCCACCCCAACTCACGCCCTGACCATACTAAATAAAGACAAAACAGACATAGACTGCCCACCCCAACTCACGCCCTGACCATACTAAATAAAGACAAAACACACATAGACTGCCCACCCCAACTCACGCCCTGACCATACTAAATAAAGACAAAACACACATAGACTGCCCACCCCAACTCACGCCCTGACCGTACTAAATAAAGACAAAACACACATAGACTGCCCACCCCAACTCACGCCCTGACCGTACTAAATAAAGACAAAACACACATAGACTGCCCACCCCAACTCACGCCCTGACCATACTAAATAAAGACAAAACACACATAGACTGCCCACCCAACTCACGCCCTGACCATACTAAATAAAGACAAAACACACATAGACTGCCCACCCCAACTCACACCCTGACCATACTAAATAAAGACAAAACACACATAGACTGCCCACCCAACTCACGCCCTGACCATACTAAATAAAGACAAAACACACATAGACTGCCCACCCAACTCACGCCCTGACCATACTAAATAAAGACAAAACAAAGGAAATAAAGGTCAGAATGTGACAGTTTTAAGCTTATTCCAAACCTTAACCATTACCTTAAACATTCTGAGTTAATGCCTAAACTTAACCTTAAACACTTAGAAATTTGACTTTTGCGACTAATTTGAAATCAGACTTATGCAAAACATGGATGAATGACTAATTCTGATGTGAGACTTTGAGACCTAGTTGCAGCGTCATACTCAAATGACAAGACAAATGTTCCTCCATCTTTCCTTCATTTCTGATGGCAAGAGAGAGAAGGAGTGTGTTTGTACTGAGCCATGCTGGGTTGAACAACCTGCAGAGCCCCATGTACAGGACACTGATGGCCTCAGGCCTCAAGATCTCATACACACATCTGATGACACGTGCAGCCATGTCTCATACACACATCTGATGACACGTGCTTCCATGTCTCAGACCACTTCTGATGACACGTGCTTCCATGTCTCAGACCACTTCTGATGACACGTGCTGCCATGTCTCAGACCACTTCTGATGACACGTGCAGCCATGTCTCATACACACTTCTGATGACACGTGCTGCCATGTCTCAGACCACTTCTGATGACACGTGCTGCCATGTCTCATACACACATCTGATGACACGTGCAGCCATGTCTCATACACACATCTGATGACACGTGCAGCCATGTCTCAGACCACTTCTGATGACACGTGCTTCCATGTCTCAGACCACTTCTGATGACACGTGCTTCCATGTCTCAGACCACTTCTGATGACACGTGCTTCCATGTCTCAGACCACTTCTGATGACATGTGCTTCCATGTCTCAGACCACTTCTGATGACATGTGCTGCCATGTCTCAGACCACTTCTGATGACACGTGCTGCCATGTCTCATACACACATCTGATGACACGTTCAGCCATGTCTCAGACCACTTCTGATGACACGTGCAGCCTATAGTGCTGCCATGTCTCAGTTGTATGATGAATATGATGATTTCATTGTTGGTCATCATGGCTTTGCTTGTCCCTGTTTTCAATTCCCAGGGAGATGAAACCATTGGAGAAAAATCTCTAGATTTCTAGAGTACCATATTAAATATTGTCTACAATAAGGAAACCAATGCTTTGCCTGTATCATTCATTGTATAGTAACAGCTTATAGGTCGTCATTGTAAAAGAGAATGTGTGTTTAATCACTTACCTGTATGGCTAAATAAAGACAATAAATAAACTCAAACGTGATGTGAAAATGCTGCTCAAATTATTATGCACCAGTGACTTAAATCGGTCAGTAATTTAGTAATGTAATATCCATGCTCCTTCTCCCCAATACAGTACATTCTATTATTGGGCAGGCTGCAGAGAGAGATACAGATGCTGGATCTTAATTTGAGCCAGTTTGTTACAGCAGGAAAATAATCCTGCAGCATCAGGAAATTTAAATTATGATGTGAAGTTTAATGAATGGAAAGTGGAAATTACAAACTTTAAAAGCCTCTTTAAAACTCAAATAAACTAGAAATGTACATTTCCTGACAGGAAAATAATTTTCAGCAACAAAAGAGTGATAAAATTAAGATGCTACATCTGTATGGCTTCACTCCTTATCAGACTAGGAAGCAGAGAAATCAAGTATGTTTACGTCCCAAATGGCACCCTATTCCCTGGCTAAAAGTAGTGAACTACATAGGACATAGGGTGCCATTTGGGATGCAATCACAGTTGAGAATCATATCAGGCTTTCTTTCAGAGAGATGAGAGTTATGGGCTCCCAGCTGATGTATAACCCTCTGAGAACAACACTGTGAGTTCTGAGGGTAGATGAGTTTACTGCTGCTATAGACAGATAAGGAGGCATGGGAAAAACAGAGTTTTATGGTTTCATTATGATGAAAGCAGATTCATCCAAGATCTGTTTGTTCTGTCTTTCCAATTACTATGATTATATCGGAATGACAATGACATTAGGAGTTGACTATGCAGCACGAACATATCTGGGACCAGGCTAAGAGATTTAGTAATGTGCACTGAGTTGCATTTAGTTTGATACTAATGTTTAAGGTTTACAAGTGAATGTATCTGTTTATGCAGGTCCTGGAGTCTCCATCTTTTTAAAAACGTAATACGTGAATAACGAAATAAGACTTGCTCATAGTTAATGATCTACTATGCACCTGTGTAGACTATTGAAGCCATTGATCAAATCAAATTGTATTTTTTCACATGCGCCCGAATACAACAGGTGAAATGCTTACTTACAGTGAAATGCTTTAAAAGCCCTTAACCAAAAATGCAGTTTCAAGAAATGATCCCCATAAAAGTAAGAGATAATAATAGCGGGGCTATATACAAACCGGTTTAAGGTCAATGTGTCAATGTGCGGGGACACCGGTGTCGAGGTAATTGAGGTAATTAGGTACATGCAGGTAGGGTTATTAAAGTGGCTAAGCAGAGATAATAACAGAGAGTAGCAGCAGCGTGGGGGGTGGAAGGGGGTGGGGTGTACAATAGGCTGGGTAGCCATTTGATTAGCTGTTTAGGAATCTTATAGCATGGGGGTAGAAGCTGTTTAGAATCCTCTTGGACCTAGACTTGGAGCTCCGGTACCACTTGCCATGCTGTAGCAGAGAGAACAGTCTATAAGTAGGGTGGCTGGAGTCGTTGACAAGTTTTAGGGCCTTCCCCTGACACCGCCTGGCATAGAGGTTCTGGATGGCAGGAAGCTTGACCCCAGGGATATACTGGGCTGTACGCTCTACCCTCTGTAGTGCCTTGCGGTCGGAGGCAGAGCAGTTGCCATACCAGGCAGTGATGCAACCCGTCAGGATGCTCTTGATGTTGCAGCTGTAAAACCTTTTGAGGATCTGAGGACCCATGCCAAATCTTTTCAGTCTCCTGAGAGGGAATAGGTTTTGTTGTGTCCTCTTCACGACTGTCTTGGTGTGTTTGAAACATGTTAGTTTGTTGGTGACGTGTACTCGAACTTGAAGCTCTCAACCTGCTCCACTACACCCCTGTCGATGAGAATGGGGGTGTGCTTGGTCCTCCTTTTCCTGTTGTCTCCTTTGTCTTGTCTCCTTTGTCTTGATCATGTTGAGGGAGAGGTTGTAGTCCTGGCACCACACGGTCAGGTCTCTGACCTCCTCCCTATAGGCTGTCTCATCTTGTCGGTGATCAGGCCTACCACTGCTGTGTCATCGGCAAACTTAATGATGGTGTTGGAGTTGCCTGGCCGTGCAGTCATGAGTGAACAGGGAGTACAGGAGGGGACTGAGCACCCACCCCTGAGGGGCCCCTGTGTTGAGGATCAGCGTGGTGGATGTCTTGTTACCTACCCTTACCACCTGTGGGCCCCCAGCAGTGGTGAGCTTTGAGGACACTATGGTGTTGAACGCTGAGCTGTAGTCAATGAATATCATTCTCACATAGGTGTTCCTTTTGTCCAGGTGGGAAAGGACAGTGTGGAGTGCTTTAGAGATTGCATCATCTGTATGCAAATTGGAGTGGCTCTAGGATTTCTGCGATAATGGTGTTGATGTGAGCCATGACAAGCCTTTCAAAGCAGTTCATGGCTATAGACATGAGTGCTATGGGTACGTAGTCATTTAGGCAGGTTACCTTAGTGTTCTTGGGCACAGCGACTATGGTGGTCTGCTTGAAACATGTTGGTATTACAGATTCGGACAGAGACAGGTTGAAATGTCAGTGAAGACACTTGCCAGTTGGTCAGCACATGCTCTGAGTACACATCCTGGTAATCCATCTGGCCCTATGACCTTGTGAATGTTGACCTGTTTAAAGGTCTTACTCACATCGACTACGGAGAGTGTGATCACACAGTCACCCGGACCAGCTGATGCTCTCATGCATGTTTCAGTGTTACTTAGCTTGAAGTGAGCATATAAATTATTTAGCTCATCTGGTAATCTCATGTCACTTGGTAGCTCTCGAACTGTGCTTCCCTTAGTAGTCTGTAAAAGTTCGCAAGCCCTGCCTCATCCGACGAGCATCGGAGCCGCTGTAGTAGGATTCAATCTTAGTCCTGTATTGATGCTTTTCCTGTTTGATGGTTCATTGGAGGGCATAGCGGGATTTCTTACAAGCTTCTGGATTAGAGTCTCGCTCCTCGAAAGCAACAGCTCTGCCCTTTAGCTAGGTGCGACAGTTGCCTGTAATCTGTGGCTTCTGGTTGGGGTATGTACGTACGGTCACTGTGGGGACGACGTCATCGATGCACTTATTGACGAAGCCAGTGACTGATGTGCCGTACTCCTCAATAACATCGGTAGAATCCTGGAACATATTCCAGTCTGTGCTAGATAAACAGTCCTGTTGTTTAGCATCTGCTTCATCTGACCACTTTTTTTATAGACCGAGTCACTGGTGATTCATGCTTTAATTTTTGCTTGTAAGCCGGAATCAGTAAAATAGAGTTATGGTCAGATTTGCTAAATGTATGTGTCTCTGTGTGTTGAGTACAGGTGATCTAGAATTTTTTTCCCCCTCTGGTTGCACATTTAACATGCTGATAGTTATTCGGTAAAACTGATTTAGGTTTCCCTGCATTAAAGTCACTGGCCACCAGGAGTGCTGCCTCTGGTCGAGCGTTTTCCTGTTTGCTTATGGCGGAATACAGCTCATTGAGTGCGGTTTTAGTGCCAGCCTCAGTCTGTGGTGGTATGTAGACAGCTACAAAAAATACAGATGAAAACTCTCTAGCTAGATTGTGTGGTCTACAGCTTATCATGAGATACTCTACCTCAGGCAAGCACAACTTTGAGACTTCCGTAGATCGCATCCGCTACAAGACCATGGTGCTTGCCTACGGAGCTGTGAGGGGAACGGCACCGCAGTACCTCCAGGCTCTGATCAGGCCCTACACCCAAGCAAGGGCACTGCGTTCATCCACCTCTGGCCTGCTCGCCTCCCTACCACTGAGGAAGTACAGTTCCCGCTCAGCCCAGTCAAAACTGTTTGCTGCTCTGGCCCCCCAATGGTGGAACAAACTCCCTCACGAAGCCAGGACAGCGGAGTCAATCACCACCTTCCGGAGACACCTGAAACCCCACCTCTTCAAGGAATACCTAGGATAGGATAAGTAATCCTTCTCACCCCCCCCTCCCCCTTAATGATTTAGATGCACTATTGTAAAGTGGCTGTTCCACTGGATGTCAGAAGGTGAATTCACCAATTTGTAAGTCGCTCTGGATAAGAGCGTCTGCTAAATGACTTAAATGTAAATGTAAATGTAGATATTGTGCACCAGCTGTTGTAAATAAATAAATAAATGCATAGGGACCCGTCCGGGTCTTACAAGAAGCTGCTGTTCTGTCTTGCCGATAGAGTGTTTAACCTGCCATCTGTATGTCATTAATGTTGTCATTCAGCCACGACTCGGTGAAACATAAGATATTACAGTTTTTAATGTCCTGTTGGTAGGATATATGTGCTTTCAGTTCGTCCCATTTATTTTCCAGCGATTGATCGTTAGCTAGCATAATGGAAGGGCAGATTAGCTGCCAGATCGTTGCCTGATCTTTCTTAGCCACCCGGATCTTTTATTTCGAAACCTCATTTTCCTTCAACAGCGAATCACGGGGATCGGGGCCTGGTCGGGTGTCTGCAGTACGTCCCTCGCGTCTGACCTAATTTGAGGTGAGTAATCCCAGTTCTGATGTCCAGAAGCTCTTTTCGTTCATAAGAGACGGTAGCAGCAACATTATGTACAAAACAAGTTACGAACAACGCAAACAAACAAAATAGCACGATTGGTTGAGAGATGATAAAATGGGAGCCCTACACTCATAATTCTACAGTAAAGATTAACATAGGTACTGTTCTTGTCATTACAGCATATACAGTGCATTCGGAAAGTATTCAGACCCCTTGACTTTTTCCACATTTTGCTACGTTTCAGACATATTCTAAAATAAAACAAAAGTTAAATCCTCAGCAGTCTACACACAATACCCCATAATGACAAAGCGAAAACAGTTCATTTTTTATTTTTGCCAACAGAAATACCTTACTTACATAAGTATTCAGACCCTTTGCTATGAGACTCAAAATTGAGCTCAGGTGCATCCTGTTTCCATTGATCATCTTGAGATGTTTCTTCAACTTGATTAGAGTCCACCTGTGGTCAATTTAATTGATTGGGTATGATTTAGAAAGGCACACACCTGTCTATATAATGTCCCACAGTTGACAGTGCATGACAGTGCATGTCAGAGCGAAAACCAAGCCATGAGGTCATTGGAATTGTCCATAGAGCTCTGAGACAGGATTGTGTCGAGACACAGATCTGGGGAAGGGTACCTAAACATTTCTGCAGCATTAAAGGTCCCCAAGAACACAGTGGCCACCATCATTCTTAACTGAAAGAAGTTTGGAACCACCAAGACTCTGCCTAGAGCTGTCCACCCGGCCAAACTGACCAATCAGGGAAAAGGGCCTTGGTCAGGCAGGTAACCAAGAACCCGATGATCTCTCTGACAGTTCTCCAGAGGTCATTTGTGGAGATGGGAGAACCTTCCAGAAGGACAAACATCTCTGCAGCACTCCACCAATCAGGACTTCATGGTAGAGTGGCCAGAGGGAAACCACTCCTCAGTAAATTACACATGACAGCCCACTTGGAGTTTGCCAAAAGGCACCTAAAGAGTCTCAGACCATGAAAAACAAGATTCTCGGGTCTGATGAAACCAAGATTGAACTCTTTGGCCTGAATGCCAAGCGTCACGTCTGGAGGAAACTGGGCACTATCCCTACGGTGAAGCATGGTGGTGGCAGTATCATGCAGTGGGGATGTTTTCAGTGGCAGGGACTGGGAGACTAGTCAGGATCAAAGAAAAGATGAATGGTGCAAAGTACAGCGGAGAGATCCTTGATGAAAACCTGATCCAGAGCGCTCAGGACCTCAGACTCGGGCAGGAGTTCACCTTCCAACAGGACAACAACCCTAAGCCAAGACTACGCAGGAGTGGCTTCGGGACAAGTCTCTGACTGTCCATGAGTGTGGCCCAGCTTGAGGCTGGATTTTAACCCGATCGAACATCTCTGGAGAGCGCTGAAAATAGCTTGAGAGGATTGCAGAGAAGAATGGGATAAACTCCTCAAATACAGATGTGCAAAGCTTGTAGCGTCATACCCAAGAGGACTTGAGGCTGGAATCGCTGCCAAAGGTGTTTCAATAAAGAACTGAGTAAAGGGTCTGAATACTTACGTAAACGTGATATTTCAGTTATTAATTTTACATTTTTTGAAAAATGTGTTTTTTCTTCATCACTATGCGGTATTGTGTGTAGATTGATGAGTGGAAAAATAGATTTAATCCATTTTAGAATAAGACAAAAACAAGTCGAGGGGTCTGAATACTTTCCAAATGCACTATGCACACAGTATATCTGCTATATCAACACACAGTATATCTGCTATATCAACACAGTATATCTGCTATATCAACACAGTATATCTGCTATATCAACACACAGTATATCTGCTATATCAACACAGTATATCTGCTATATCAACACAGTATATCTGCTATATCTACACACAGTATATCTGCTATATCAACACAGTATATCTGCTATATCAACACAGTATATCTGCTATATCAACACACAGTATATCTGCTATATCTACACACAGTATATCTGCTATATCTACACACAGTATATCTGCTATATCAACACACAGTATATCTGCTATATCAACACAGTATATCTGCTATATCAACACAGTATATCTGCTATATCAACACAGTATATCTGCTATATCAACACAGTATATCTGCTATATCAACACACAGTATATCTGCTATATCAACACAGTATATCTGCTATATCAACACAGTATATCTGCTATATCAACACAGTATATCTGCTATATCAACACAGTATATCTGCTATATCAACACACAGTATATCTGCTATATCAACACACAGTATATCTGCTATATCAACACAGTATATCTGCTATATCAACACAGTATATCTGCTATATCAACACAGTATATCTGCTATATCAACACAGTATATCTGCTATATCAACACAGTATATCTGCTATATCAACACAGTATATCTGCTATATCAACACACAGTATATCTGCTATATCAACACACAGTATATCTGCTATATCAACACAGTATATCTGCTATATCAACACAGTATATCTGCTATATCAACACAGTATATCTGCTATATCAACACAGTATATCTGCTATATCAACACACAGTATATCTGCTATATCAACACAGTATATCTGCTATATCTACACAGTATATCTGCTATATCAACACAGTATATCTGCTATATCTACATACAGTATATCTGCTATATCTACACAGTATATCTGCTATATCAACACAGTATATCTGCTATATCAACACAGTATATCTGCTATATCAACACAGTATATCTGCTATATCTACACACAGTATATCTGCTATATCTACACACAGTATATCTGCTATATCAACACACAGTATATCTGCTATATCAACACAGTATATCTGCTATATCAACACAGTATATCTGCTATATCAACACAGTATATCTGCTATATCAACACAGTATATCTGCTATATCAACACACAGTATATCTGCTATATCAACACAGTATATCTGCTATATCAACACAGTATATCTGCTATATCAACACAGTATATCTGCTATATCAACACAGTATATCTGCTATATCAACACAGTATATCTGCTATATCAACACAGTATATCTGCTATATCAACACACAGTATATCTGCTATATCAACACACAGTATATCTGCTATATCAACACAGTATATCTGCTATATCAACACAGTATATCTGCTATATCAACACAGTATATCTGCTATATCAACACAGTATATCTGCTATATCTACACAGTATATCTGCTATATCAACACAGTATATCTGCTATATCTACACACAGTATATCTGCTATATCAACACACAGTATATCTGCTATATCAACACAGTATATCTGCTATATCAACACAGTATATCTGCTATATCTACACAGTATATCTGCTATATCAACACAGTATATCTGCTATATCTACACACAGTATATCTGCTATATCAACACAGTATATCTGCTATATCAACACACAGTATATCTGCTATATCAACACAGTATATCTGCTATATCAACACAGTATATCTGCTATATCAACACAGTATATCTGCTATATCTACACACAGTATATCTGCTATATCAACACAGTATATCTGCTATATCAACACAGTATATCTGCTATATCAACACAGTATATCTGCTATATCAACACAGTATATCTGCTATATCAACACAGTATATCTGCTATATCAACACAGTATATCTGCTATATCTACACACAGTAACATTGGACTCTATAATCTATCATTGCGTGGCCAATTGCACATCAAAGGTAAAGGGACTTCTACCAATCAGATATGAGGTCAAAATATTACAAATCAACTATCAGGGTTATGGTCAATTTCACTTAAATTCAGTCAGTTTACTTCTGAGTTGACCGAATTGAAATGGAATTGACCTTAACTCTGAATTGACCTCAACAGCCATATGACTCACACACAGAATACTGACTGAACCATGGAATTTAAACATCGGTAAAAAGGGACATGATCGATGCGATGCGATGCGATGTGTGTGTGTGTGTGTGTGTGTGTGTGTGTGTGTGTGTGTGTGTGTTTGTGTGTGTGTGTGTGTGCCAGTGGAGGCTGCTGAGGGGAGGACGGCTCATAATAATGTCTGGAACGGAGCGAATGGGATGGACATGGAACATGGAACCCATGTTTGATGTATTTAAGACCATTCCACCTATTCCGCTCCAGTCATCACCACGAGCCCTTCCTCCCCAATTAAGGTGCCACCAACCTCCTGTGGTGTATACGCATGCACACACCCACGTCTGTGTGTTTCAGTGTACCTGTGTGTGTGTGTGTGTGTGTTTGAGTGTGTGTTTGAGTGTGTGTGTGTGTGTGTGTTTGAGTGTGTGTGTGTGTGTTTGAGTGTGTGTGTGTGTGTGTGTGTGTGTGTTTGAGTGTGTGTGTGTGTGTGTGTGTGTGTGTGTGTGTGTGTGTGTGTGTGTGTGTGTGTGTGTGTGTGTGTGTGTGTGTTTGAGTGTGTTTGAGTGTGTGTGTGTGTGTGGTGAACGTTTGGCAACAACAACCAGCTGTCATGCTGTACTGATTGCTCCTCGAGCAGCGCTGGCTGCCGAGCATCATGGGAGTTGAACAGGGTCTGAGCACAGATGAAAGACCGTTTTCTTAGAAGAAGTTAGCGTCATCTCGCTACTTTCTCCCTTAGGGCAATGGTGACCGTACTTAAGGCCACCGTCGCCTGTCCATGACCTACTGTACTCCCTCAGGCTTGTAGTCTTCTTTGTTGTTTTGTCCAACCAATCACAGTAGTCCTTGTCATCTTCTTTGTTGTTTTGTCCAACCAATCACAGTAGTCCTTATCTTCTTTGTTGTTTCATCCAACCAATCACAGTAGTCCTTGTCATCTTATTTGTTTTTTTCATCCAACAAATCACAGTAGTCCTTGTCATCTTATTTGTTGTTTCGTCCAACCAATCACAGTAGTCCTTGTCACTTTTGTTGTATTGTAATCACAGTAGTCCTTGTCATCTTCTTTGTTGTTTCGTACAACGGATCACAATAGTCCTTGTCATCTGGCTTGTCAAGGACGGACAAAAACTATTTAATGCTTCATAAAAGATGTTACCCACAACAGATCTGTCCAGGACACTTCCAACTTAATATCCACCACACTCTCTCCATGACATACAATACTAATTCAAACTTGTTTTTATTTAATTAACTGGGCAAGTCAGTTAGGAAGAAATTCTTATTTTCAATGACAGCCTATGATTTTTACCTTGTCAGCTCAGGGATTTGATCTTACAACCTTTCAGTTACTGGAGCAACACTCTAACCATTAGGCTACGCTGCCGTCCCTACACTTTAGCCACTACACTACCTGCCGTGCCTACACTCGAACCACTAGGCTACCTGCCGCCCCTCCACTCTAACCACTAGGCTACCTGCCGCACATCCACTCTAGCCACTAGGCTGCCTGCCGCCCCTCCACTCTAACCACTAGGCTACCTGCCGCCACTCCACTCTAACCACTAGGCTGCCTGCCGCACTTCCACTCTAACCACTAGGCTACCTGCCACACCCAGTCTTGAAGAGGTCACCTGACAACTCTTCACAACCTGATCCAATCCCAGTCGTTGTTTTGTAACCCACCACTATAGTTCTTGTCAAATCATCTGGCGTCTTCTCAAATAAGGACAGAATAAATACAATGTTCAAGCATCATAGAAGAAGTCACCACTTAAAGACGTTTCCCAATCCCAACCACCTCAAAACCTGATGCAAGATGTTTCCCAATCCCAACCACCTCAAAACCTGATGCAAGATGTTTCCCAATCCCAACCACCTCAAAACCTGATGCAAGACGTTTCCCAATCCCAACCACCTCAAAACCTGATGCGAGACGTTTCCCAATCCCAACCACCTCAAAACCTGATGCGAGATGTTTCCCAATCCCAACCACCTCAAAACCTGATGCGAGACGTTTCCCAATCCCAACCACCTCAAAACCTGATGCAAGATGTTTCCCAATCCTAACCACCTCAAAACCTGATGCAAGATGTTTCCCAATCCTAACCACCTCAAAACCTGATGCGAGATGTTTCCCAATCCTAACCACCTCAAAACCTGATGCGAGACGTTTCCCAATCCCAACCACCTCAAAACCTGATGCGAGACGTTTCCCAATCCCAACCACCTCAAAACCTGATGCGAGACGTTTCCCAATCCCAACCACCTCAAAACCTGATGCGAGACGTTTCCCAATCCCAACCACCTCAAAACCTGATGTGAGACGTTTCCCAATCTCAACCACCTCAAAACCTGATGCAAGATGTTTCCCAATCCCAACCACCTCAAAACCTGATGCGAGACGTTTCCCAATCCCAACCACCTCAAAACATGATGCGAGACGTTTCCCAATCCCAACCACCTCAAAACCTGATGTGAGACGTTTCCCAATCCTAACCACCTCAAAACCTGATGTGAGACGTTTCCCAATCCTAACCACCTCAAAACCTGATGCAAGACGTTTCCCAATCTCAACCACCTCAAAACCTGATGCGAGACGGTTCCCAATCCCAACCACCTCAAAACCTGATGTGAGACGATTCCCAATCCCAACCACCTCAAAACCTGATGCGAGATGTTTCCCAATCTCAACCACCTCAAAACCTGATGCGAGACGTTTCCCAATCCTAACCACCTCAAAACCTGATGCAAGATGTTTCCCAATCCCAACCACCTCAAAACCTGATGCAAGATGTTTCCCAATCTCAACCACCTCAAAACCTGATGCGAGACGTTTCCCAATCCCAACCACCTCAAAACCTGATGCGAGATGTTTCCCAATCTCAACCACCTCAAAACCTGATGCGAGACGTTTCCCAATCTCAACCACCTCAAATCCTGATGCGAGATGTTTCCCAATCCCAACCACCTCAAAACCTGATGCGATATGTTTCCCAATCCTAACCACCTCAAAACCTGATGCGAGACGTTTCCCAATCTCAACCACCTCAAAACCTGATGCGAGACGTTTCCCAATCCCAACCACCTCAAAACCTGATGCGAGATGTTTCCCAATATCAACCACCTCAAAACCTGATGCGAGACGTTTCCCAATACCAACCACCTCAAAACCTGATGCGAGATGTTTCCCAATCCCAACCACCTCAAAACCTGATGCGAGACGTTTCCCAATCCTAACCACCTCAAAACCTGATGCGAGATGTTTCCCAATCCCAACCACCTCAAAACCTGATGCGAGACGTTTCCCAATCCCAACCACCTCAAAACCTGATGCGAGACGTTTCCCAATCCCAACCACCTCAAAACCTGATGTGAGACGTTTCCCAATCCCAACCACCTCAAAACCTGATGCAAGACGTTTCCCAATCTCAACCACCTCAAAACCTGATGCGAGACGTTTCCCAATCCTAACCAACTCAAAACCTGATGCGAGATGTTTCCCAATCCCAACCACCTCAAAACCTGATGCGAGACGTTTCCCAATCCCAACCACCTCAAAACCTGATGCGAGACGTTTCCCAATCCCAACCACCTCAAAACCTGATGCGAAACGTTTCCCAATCCCAACCACCTCAAAACCTGATGCAAGATGTTTCCCAATCCTAACCACCTCAAAACCTGATGCGAGACGTTTCCCAATCCTAACCACCTCAAAACCTGATGCGAGACGTTTCCCAATCTCAACCACCTCAAAACCTGATGCGAGACGTTTCCCAATCCTAACCACCTCAAAACCTGATGCGAGACGTTTCCCAATCCTAACCACCTCAAAACCTGATGCGAGACGTTTCCCAATCTCAACCACCTCAAAACCTGATGTGAGACGTTTCCCAATCCCAACCACCTCAAAACCTGATGCGAGACGTTTCCCAATCCCAACCACCTCAAAACCTGATGTGAGACGTTTCCCAATCCTAACCACCTCAAAACCTGATGCGAGACGTTTCCCAATCTCAACCACCTCAAAACCTGATGCGAGACGTTTCCCAATCCCAACCACCTCAAAACCTGATGTGAGACGTTTCCCAATCCTAACCACCTCAAAACCTGATGCAAGACGTTTCCCAATCCCAACCACCTCAAAACCTGATGCGAGACGTTTCCCAATCCCAACCACCTCAAAACCTGATGTGAGACGTTTCCCAATCCCAACCACCTCAAAACCTGATGCAAGATGTTTCCCAATCCCAACCACCTCAAAACCTGATGCGAGACGTTTCCCAATCCCAACCACCTCAAAACCTGATGCAAGATGTTTACCAATCCCAACCACCTCAAAACCTGATGCGAGACGTTTCCCAATCCCAACCACCTCAAAACCTGATGCAAGATGTTTCCCAATCCCAACCACCTCAAAACCTGATGCGAGACGTTTCCCAATCCCAACCACCTCAAAACCTGATGCAAGATGTTTCCCAATCCCAACCACCTCAAAACCTGATGCAAGACGTTTCCCAATCCTAACCAACCACTTCTTAGCATTTCTTCTATCTAGTGTCTTGCCATCACAGTCACATTTTTAAAGGAGGCTTCGTAAAAGAGGGAATTACATTCTGTAGATCAGAAGCCAGAGCCCTGCTCTGAAGAAATGAGCCCTGCTCTGAAGAAATGAGCCCTGCTCCGAGGAAGCCCCCACATTCTCCTCATTCAAAGCAGCTGCTGTAGTGGCTAATTAGGCTACAGAGACTACACTTCAGACAGCATGTCAACCATGAAACCACGCAGGGGCTGCAGATAAAATGGCACCCTATCCCCTTAATAGTGCACCACTTTTGACTGGGGCCCATAGGGCTATGGACCAAAGTATTGCACTATATAAGGAATAGGGTGACATTTTGGGAATCACACGGTATCATCCATGATTGATTGATAGAAAAAAAACACACAAAAAACAATGCCATTTAAAAAAAACACATGTAATCACAGTATATATAGTACTTAAAAAAACAAACATGACATGAATAACACAGGAAAGTCAGAGATTTATTTCCAATGTGTTCACTACAGTGCATGAAGAAAAACAAAACAACACATTTAAATTAAGATGAGGGAGATTGAATTTCTCTCAAGTTGGCTTCAGAGGATGAAAAGGCTGGGAGTCGAGGCAATTTTGATTGGAAATCAAGTGTAGCTTCTGCGGCAGGGTGGCATCGATGGTACAGCCAGAGAGAAACAAAGACAGTCTGACAAACAAGCCCGGAGCGCTTCATCAGTGCACAACGTCTGCTTCTTCGGCAGGTCAGTTCCTACGTAGGTTCCCCTCCCCCGAAGGTCCTGCTCCTCCGTAGGTCCTGCTCCTCCGTAGGTATCGCTAATCCGTTGGTCCTACTCCTCTGTAGGTATCGCTAATCCGTTGGTCCTGCTCCTCCGTAGGTATCGCTAATCCGTTGGTCCTGCTCCTCCGTAGGTATCGCTAATCCGTTGGTCCTGCACCTCCGTTGGTATCGCTCCTCTGTAGGTATCGCTCCTCCGTAGGTATCGCTCCTCCGTAGGTAGCGCTCCTCCGTAGGTATCGCTCCTCCGTAGGTATCGCTCCTTCGTAGTTACCGCTAATCCATTTTTTCCTGCTCCTCCGTATGTCCCGCTCCTCCGTAGGTCCCGCTCCTCCGTAGGTCCCGCTCCTCCGTAGGTCCCACTCCTCCGTTGCCAAACATATAGCACCCACCTGGGTGATCCCACGGCTGCTGAAAAGTGCACTACATCCCTGAGACTCCTCTGCCATCTCTGGATACTGTATACAATCCTTGATTGTTATTCTTCCCACAGATGAAACAATAAATCCAAGGCTGCATTATTTCAATTAAAACAGCCAAACAGACAGCTAACTAGCTAGCTAGCTATAAGCCAAAAGGGTAGACTTTTCATCACAATTCTGCAACTCTGAGAGTCAAGACCACACAAAATAAGTGATCAAACCCTAGAGTATTCCATCCCCACCATTTTTTTCTTACAAAAATACAACAAAAAGGCACTATTTACAGAGCTCTCTGCCCAGGTGACCTCACAGTGGCATGTCAACCACGGAACCCAACCACGATAGCACAATGATAATTGTGCATTACACAATGATAATAAGGTGACATTAGCTTCGAATTACATGTCACATATACAGTGGGGTCTGAAATTATTGACACCCTTGATTAAGATAAGCAAAAATGACTGCATAAAATAAATAATTTGTATACTGAGCTATGTACTGTATATACGAATATGCATACGTTTATATTAATGTTTCAGCATAATTTAACAAAGTCTTGTGATATGGAATCTACAGTTGTGGCCGAAAGTTTTGAAAATGACACAAATATTAAGTTCCACAAAGTTCGCTGCTTCAGTGTCTTTAGATACTTTTGTCAGATGTTACTATGGAATACTGAATTATAATTGCAAGCATTTCATAAGTGTCAAAGGATTTTATTGACAATTACATGAAGTTGATGCAAAGAGTCAATATTTGCAGTGTTGACCCTTCTTTTTCAAGACCTCTGCAATCCACCCTGGCATGCTGTCAATTAACTTCTGGGCCACATCCTGACTGATGGCAGCCCATTCTTGCATAATCAATGCTTGGAGTTTGTCAGAATTTGTGGGTTTTTGTTTGTCCACCCGCCTCTTGAGGATTGACCACAAGTTCTCAGTGTGATTAACCTCTCTGGGATATGTGGGACGGTAGCGTCCCACTTGGCCACAAGCCAGAGAAAATGCAGACCGCCAAATTCAAATAGATTCCTATAAAAATTTAACTTTCATGAAATCACACATGTAAGATACCAAATTAAAGCTACACATGTTATGAATCCAGCAAACATGTCAGATTTCAAAAAGGCTTTTCGGCGAAATTAAACAATGCTATTGTCAGAGCATAGCACCATAGTAAACAAAAGAGAGAAAACCTTTCAACCCTGCAGGCGCGACACTAAACACAGAAATAAAAATATAAATCATGCCTTACGTTTGACGAGCTTCTTCTGTTGGCACTCCAATATGTCCCATAAACATCACAAATGGTCCTTTTTTTCGAATAATTCCGTCCATATATATCCAAAATGTCCATTTATTTGGCGCGTTTGTTCCAGAAAAACACTGGTTCCAACTTGCGCAACGTGACGACAAAATATCTCAAAAGTTACCTGTAAACTTTGCCAAAACATTTCAAACTACTTTTGTAATACAACGTTAGGTATTTTTGAAAGTAAATAATCAATCAAATTGAAGACGGGATGATCTATGTTCAAGCATGCTTTCTGGTCTTGCGCCTCTATCAAACAGTACACATGAAGTGACACTTTTTCATTATACAAAGGAATAACCTCAACCAATTTCTAAAGACTGGTGACATCCAGGGGAAGCAGTAGGAACTGCAAGCAAGTCCCTTAGAAATCTGGATTCCCAATGAAAGTTCATTGAAAACTGACCATCCTACCAATCCTCGACTTTGGTGATGTCATTTACAAAATAGCCTCCAATACCCTACTCAACAAATTGGATGCAGTCTATCACAGTGCAATCCGTTTTGTCACCAAAGCCCCATATACTACCCACCATTGCGACCTGTACGCTCTCGTTGGCTGGCCCTCGCTTCATACTCATCGCCAAACCCACTGGCTCCATGTCATCTACAAGACCCTGCTAGGTAAAGTCCCCCCTTATCTCAGCTCGCTGGTTACCATAGCATCTCCCACCTGTAGCACACACTCCAGCAGGTATATCTCTCTAGTCACCCCCAAAACCAATTCTTTCTTTGGCCGCCTCTCCTTCCAATTCTCTGCTTCCAATGACTGGAACAAACTACAAAAATCTCTGAAACTGGAAACACTCATCTCCCTCACTAGCTTTAAGCGCCAACTGTCAGAGCAGCTCACATATTACTGCACTTGTACATAGCCCACCTATAATTTAGCCCAAACAACTACCTCTTTCCCTACTGTATTTAATTAATTAATTAATTTTGCTCCTTTGCACCCCATTATTTTTATTTCTACTTTGCACATTCTTCCACTGCAAATCTACCATTCCAGTGTTTTACTTGCTATATTGTATTTACTTTGCCACCATGGCCTTTTTTTGCCTTTACCTCCCTTTATCTCACCTCAATTGCTCACATCGTATATAGACATGTTTATACTGTATTATTGACTGCATGTTTGTTTTACTCCATGTGTAACTCTGTGTCGTTGTATGTGTCGAACTGCTTTGCTTTATCTTGGCCAGGTCGCAATTGTAAATGAGAACTTGTTCTCAACTTGCCTACCTGGTTAAATAAAGGTGAAATAAAAATAAAAATAAATTTAAAAAACATGGTGACCTCAAAACATTTTTTCTAAATGGTTTGTTCTGTTATACTCACAGACATGATTCAAACAGTTTTAGAAACTTCAGACTCTATTTAAATCAACTAATGATATGCATATCTTATCTTCTGGGGATGAGTAGCAGGCAGTTGAAATTGGGCTTTTCATCCAAAATTCCAAATGCTATCCCAGAGAAGTTAAGGTCTGGGGAGTTTCCTGGCCATGGACCCGAAAAATCTGTGTTTTGTTCCCCGAGCCACTTAGTTATCACTTTTGCCTTATGGGAAGGTGCTCCATCATGTTGGAAAATGCATTGTTCATCACCAAACCTCCTGGATGGTTGGGAGAAGTTGCTCTCAGATGATGTGTTGGTACCATTCTTTATTCATGGCTGTGTTCTTAGGAGTGAGCCCACGGCCTTGGCTGAGAACCAACCCCACACATGAATGGTCTCAGGATGCTTTACTGTTGGTATGACACAGGACTGATGGTAGTGCTCACCTTGTCTACTCCGGACAAGCTTTTCTCCGGATGCCCCAAACAATCGGAAAGGGGATTCATCAGAGAAAATGGCTTTAACCCAGTCTTCAGCAGTCCAATCCCTGTACCTTTTGCAGTACATCAGTCAGTCCCTAATGTTTTTCCTGGAGAGAAGTGGCTTCTTCGCTGCCCTTCTTGACACCAGGCCATCCTCCAAAAGTCTTTGCCTCACTGTGCGTGCAGATGCACTCACACCTGCCTGCTGCCATTCCTGAACAAGCTCTGTACTGGTGGTGCCCCGATCCCGCAGCTGAATCAACTTTAGGAGATGGTCCTGGCACTTGCTGAACTTTCTTGGGCACCCTGAAGCCTTCTTCACAACAATTGAACCTCTCTCCTTGAAGTTCTTAATGATCAATGGTTGATTTTAGGTGCATTCTTACATCCAGAGGTGGCGCTCATAGTGGCCGGGGACTTTAATGCAGGGAAACATAAATCCGTTTTACCTTATTTCCACCAGCATGTGCAACCAGAGAAAAACAACTCTTGACCACCTTTACTCCACACACAGAGAGGCGTACGAAGCTCTCCCTCACCCTCCATTTCGCAAATCTGACCATAACTCTATCCTCCACATTCTTGTTTACAAGCAAAAAATGAAAGCAGGAAGTTCCAGTGACTCACTCAATACGGAAGAGGTCAGATGAAGCAGATGCTGCAGGAATGTTTTGCTAGCACAGACTGGAATATGTTCCGGGATTCTTCCGACGACATTGTGGAGTACACCACATCAGTCACTGGCTTCATCAATAAGTGCATTGATGACGTTTGACCCACAGTGACCGTACGTACGTATCCCAACCCGAAGCAACATCCGCACTGAGCTAAAGGATAGAGCTGCCACTTTCGAGGAGCTGACTCTAACCCGGACTCTTATAAAAAAATCCCGCAATGGCCTCAGATGAACCTCCAAACAGTGGAAGCATGCATGAGAGCATCAGCTGTTCCGGACGAATGTGTGATAATGCTCTCCTTAGCCGAAGACCTTTAAACAGGTCACCATTCACAAGGCCGCAGGGCCAGATGGATTATCAGGACATGTACTCCGAGCATGCACTGACCAACTGGCAAGTGTTTTCACTCACAATTGTCACTAACTCACAAACCTGTCACTAACCAAGTCTGTAATACTTGTAATGTTTCAAGCAGACCACCATAGTCCCTGTGCCCAAGAACACCAACGTAACCTGCCTAATTGACTACCGACCCGTAGAACTCATGTCTGTAGCCATTAAGTGCTTTGAAAGGCTGGTCATGGCTCACATCAACACCATTATTCCAGAAACCTTGCATACCACCCCAACAGATCCACAGATGATGCAATCTCTATTGCACTCCACACTGCCCTTTCCCACCTGGACAAAAGGAACACCTACGCGAGAATGCAATTCATTGACTACTGCTCAGCGCTCAACATTATAGTACCCTCAAAGCTCATCTCTAAGCAATGGACCCTTGGACTAAACACCTCCCTCTGTAACTGGATCCTGGACTTCCTGACAGACCTTCCCCAGATTACGGGTAACAAAACATCTGCCATGCTGATACTCAACACAGGGGCCCCTCAGGGGTGCGTGCTCAGTCTCCTCCTCTACTCCCTGTTCACTCAGAACTGCATTGCCGACGACACAACCTCAAATAGTTTTACAGCTGCACCATCGAGAGCATCCTGACTGGTTGCATCACCGCCTGGTATGGCAATTGCTCGGCCTCCAACCGTAAAGCACTACAGAGGGTAGTGCGTACGACCCAGTACAACACTGGGGCCAAGCTTCCTGCCATCCAGGACCTCTCTAAGAAGACTCCCGCCACCCTAGCCTTAGCGGTACCGGAGCGCCTAGTCTATGTCAAAAAGGCTTCCTAACAGCTTCTACTGCCAAGCCATAAGATTGCTGAACATCTAATCAAATGGCTACAAGGACTATTTTAATTTGTACGCTGCTGTTACTCTGTTATTTTCTAAGTGTAGTCACTTTACCTCTACCTACATGCACATTGACTCCTGTATATAGCCTCGATACTGTTACTTTATTGTTGCTCTTTAATTATTTGTTTGTTTGAGTAAATACTTTCTTAAAACACTTATTTTCACTGTTGTAAACATTTCACTGTTGTATTCGGTGCATGTGACAAATACAATTAGATTTTATTTGATTATTTGATTTTGACTCAGGGTTAGATGTCACACAGGAAATGTAAATCTGTAACACTCTAATTAATATGATATATTACATTTCGTATAGTATGTATTAATTTGTGGATAGCCATCATCCATGTCATGTAACATGTAACGAATTACAATTTGTATGTTGTTACAAATCATGCAACATGTTATGTATTGCAATGCCACACAAGATGTTATGAATTGCAATGCCACACAAGATGTTAGGAATTTCCCAAAGCTAATATATGTTACAAATTCAAATTTGTTGCAGCTAATTTTAGGTAGGTGGCTAATGCTAGCTAGGCGGCCAAGGTATGAGGTTTGTATTTTTTTAACCTGACTAGACAAGTCAATTAAGAACAAATTCTTATTTTCAATGACGGCCTAGGAAACAGTGGGTTAACCGCCTGTTCAGGGGCAGAACGACAGCTCAGGGGTTTGAACTTGCAACCTTCCTAGTCCAACGCTCTAACCACTAGGCTACCCTGCCACCCAGGTTGAAGAGTTAAGGTTAGGGGAAGGGTTAGCCAACATGCTAAGTAGTTGTAAAGTAATTAAAAAGTTAGGAATATATAGCTGCAAAGTTGCTCTGACCAACCACCTTTGTTTCTTATGTCCAGTCTATGAGACCATTTTCCTCAGGTGGACGCCTATAAACATTTTGAACATGTCGAGGATGATCAATGGAAACAGGATGCACCTGAGCTCAATTTCGAGTCTCATAGCAAAGGCTCTAAATACTTATGTAAATATGTTATTTCATTTTCCTAAACCAGGTAGGTCAATTGAGGACAAGTTCTCATTTACAACTGCGACCTGGCCAAGATAAAGCAAAGCAGTGCGACAAAAACAACAACACAGAGTTACACATAAACAAATGTACAGTCAATAACACAAAAGAAAAGAAAAATAGAAAAATGTGTGTGTGTGTCTGTATGGTTGAATATTTAATTGATAAGCCATCATTCAATATGTAAGATTAATCTAGCCCTGCAAGTGTCACTCGACACAACACTCAGTATTACCCAGAGCCCTCTCTGCTAATGTAGTTTAGCATCAGTTATTCAGCTTATGTCCCAGCCCCACAAAGAGCTGTTTTGATATCTCTACACTCTTACAAAAGAAGGTGATATCTAGATGATTATTCGGCTGTCCCCATAGAAGAACCCTTTTTGGTTCCAGGTGAAACCTTTTTGTGTACCATGTAGAACCCTTTCCATAGAGGAAACCAAAAGAGTCCTACCTGGAACCAAAAAGGGTTCCACCTGGAACCAAAAAGGGTTCCACCTGGAACCAAAAAGGGTTCCACTTGGAACCAAAAAGGGTTCCACCTGGAACCAAAAAGGGTTCCACCTGGAATCAAAAAGTGTTCCCCAAAGTGGACAACCGTAGAACTCCTTTTGGAATCCTTTATCTCGATGAGTGTATAAGTGTATTATGGATGTCCTTAACCCCTCTGCTCTTGGTCTTAGGTACAAAGTACGTTTTAATTGGGGGCATGTTCCAAACCATGGGAGATACACCCTGACACTAAAACCTTTAAAAAAAATGAATGATGCTATTTAATTGAGACTGAATTAAATTATACATGTAATGCACTTCTTAATTAACATGGTCACTGACTTGTCAATGAGTATCAAGTGAAGCGTGGCCGCAGGGGTGAAACTGGTTGCCATTGTTTTCTGTGACACAGAGGTTCTCCGGTGGGCAGAACTGGTTCGAATGACAGTTTTTTGACAGTTTTACTGGAAAAACAGTGGAAAAACACTATCTATTCAAATCAAATCAAAGTTCATTTGTCACGTGCGCCGAATACAACAGGTCTAGCTAGACCTCACAGTAAAATGCTGAATACAACAGGTCTAGCTAGACCTCACAGTAAAATGCTGAATACAACAGGTCTAGCTAGACCTTACAGTAAAATGCTGAATACAACAGGTGTAGCTAGACCTTACAGTAAAATGCTGAATACAACAGGTGTAGTAGACCTTACAGTAAAATGCTGAATACAACAGGTGTAGCTAGACCTTACAGTAAAATGCTGAATACAACAGGTGTAGCTAGACCTTACAGTAAAATGCTGAATACAACAGGTGTAGCTAGACATTGCAGTAAAATGCTTACTTACAGGCTCTAACCAATAGTGCAAAAAAGGTATTTTGGTGAACAATAGGTGAGTAGAGTAAAGAAATAAAAACAACAGTAAAAAGACAGTAAAAATAACAGTAGTGAGGCTTTATACAGTATAGAGGCTATATAGAGTAGAGGGGCTATATACAGTAGTGAGGCTATATACAGTAGAGAGGCTATATACAGTAGAGAGGCTATATACAGTAGAGATGCTATATACAGTAGAGATGCTATATACAGTAGAGAGGCTATATACAGTAGAGAGGCTATATACAGTAGAGAGGCTATATACAGTAGAGATGCTATATACAGTAGAGATGCTATATACAGTAGAGAGGCTATATACAGTAGAGAGGCTATATACAGTAGCGAGGCTATATACAGTAGAGAGGCTATATACAGTAGAGAGGCTATATACAGTAGAGAGACTATTTACAGTAGAGAGGCTATATACAGTAGAGAGGCTATATACAGTAGAGAGGCTATATACAGTAGAGAGGCTATATACAATAGAGATAATATATACAGTAGAGAGGCTATATACAGTAGTGAGGCTATATACAGTAGAGAGGCTATATACAGTAGAGAGGCTATATACAGTAGAGAGGCTCTATACAGTAGAGATGCTATATACAGTAGAGAGGCTATATACAGTAGAGATGCTATATACAGTAGAGGGAATATATACAGTAGAGAGGTTATATACAGTAGAGGCTCTATACAGTAGCGATGCTATATACATTAGAGAGGCTATATACAGTAGAGATGCTATATAGAGTAGAGAGGCTATATACAGTAGCGAGGCTATATACAGTAGAGAGGCTATATACAGTAGAGAGGCTATATACAGTAGAGAGACTATTTACAGTAGAGAGGCTATATACAGTAGAGAGGCTATATACAGTAGAGAGGCTATATACAGTAGCGAGGCTATATACAGTAGAGGGGCTATATACAGTAGAGAGGCTATATACAGTAGAGATGCTATATACAGTAGAGATGCTATATACAGTAGAGAGGCTATATACAGTAGAGATAATATATACAGTAGAGAGGCTATATACAGTAGTGAGGCTATATACAGTAGAGAGGCTATATACAGTAGAGAGGCTCTATACAGTAGAGATGCTATATACAGTAGAGAGGCTATATACAGTAGAGATGCTATATACAGTAGAGGGAATATATACAGTAGAGAGGTTATATACAGTAGAGGCTCTATACAGTAGCGATGCTATATACAGTAGAGAGGCTATATACAGTAGAGAGGCTATATAGAGTAGAGAGGCTATATACAGTAGCGAGGCTATATACAGTAGAGAGGCTATATACAGTAGAGAGGCTATATACAGTAGAGAGACTATTTACAGTAGAGAGGCTATATACAGTAGAGAGGCTATATACAGTAGAGAGGCTATATACAGTAGTGAGGCTATTTACAGTAGAGAGGCTATATACAGTAGAGAGGCTATATACAGTAGAGAGGCTATATACAGTAGAGAGGCTCTATACAGTAGAGATGCTATATACAGTAGAGAGGCTATATACAGTAGAGATGCTATATACAGTAGAGGGAATATATACAGTAGAGAGGTTATATACAGTAGAGGCTCTATACAGTAGCGATGCTATATACAGTAGAGAGGCTATATACAGTAGAGATGCTATATAGAGTAGAGAGGCTATATACAGTAGCGAGGCTATATACAGTAGAGAGGCTATATACAGTAGAGAGGCTATATACAGTAGAGAGGTTATATACAGTAGTGAGGCTACATACAGACACTGGTTAGTCAGGCTGATTGAGGTAGTATGTGCATGTAGGTATCGTTAAAGTGACTATGCATACACGATGAACAGAGAGGAGCAGTAGCATAAAAGAGGGGTTGGTGGCTGGCGGGACACAATGCAGATAGCCTGGTTAGCCAATGTGCGGAAGCACTGGTTGGTCAGCCCAATTGAGGTATTATGTAAACAGAGATTAGCAGCAGCGTAAAATACGGGTTGAGGGAGGGCACAGAATGCACATAGTCCACCTTCGTCATTCCCTACTAGGCATTATGTTGCTTTTCTTCCCAAACCACCTCCTTCAGATCCATAATCTCCTCAAAGTAGTTGTGGTCATGGTAATGGTAATTCACCCCATTTCCGTTTTAACTGTCAGTGATGTCAGAACCAGATAACGCCAAACTTTCAACCCTGTCCAAAGTCTGTCACTGTGTAAAATGTGGAATTTTTGACTTTTCGAAAGGGGACATTTTTAAAACACAGCATTGTTGACAAAGTGGTCTCCTTGGAAACAGTGGCATCAGTTCAAAAATAATTTGTCTCACTCCTCCTTGTGAAAATAAACCAAACATTTCTACTACTGTTCCATGGACACAAATCCAAATCTCCTGGGAACTATGTCTGTCTCTGTTTAATCTTAAATTAGTAACATTTTCCAAATAAAATAACCTTTTAATCTTTTTAATCAGTGATCTCCCTTAAGTCCATTACAAGTCCTGTTTGTTTGACGGAAGAAAGCAGCCACTGAAATGTTTGATAAATATTTAAAGTATAGAGTAGTTGACTTTTTAATGTCATAATAAACTCCTACTTCATCCAAATCACTTCTCCTGAAAACAGTCCCAGGGGGTTTGGAGCCAGAATTGGGATATTTAGGTAATCTTTGATAGAAAATGTCCTCCTAGCTGCAGCAGGTAATCTTTGATAGAAAATGTCCTCCTTGCTGTAGCTGTGGGTGACTACTCAGTGGTCTGGTCAGTAGTCACCACATTTCAAGAATAGTGTTCACCACTCTTACGTCACATATTTTTAAGGAAATTACCTCGGTAACAGCAGCTCTCGTCCTTTATATTCGTCACCCATATACTGCTCCAAAAATGGAAGATTTGGGTACTAATAAGCGCCTAAATTGGAATGTAGTGACTGTGCAGTAAGATGCTACAAATGACTTCAGAGCTCAGACTCTGCGCTTCACAGCGCTGTCTGTGTTTTGACTGACAGACGTTCTGAACTTGAGCACCGCAGAGACAAGCTACAACAAGGTGCCCCAATCCCTCCTGCTAATTGGACAACTTTTTGCACATTTGTTGTTGTCTGAGTGAAGGGAAATGTACATTAAGAAGACTCGATGTATTTTGAAAGATGAGATACTGAGGATTATAATAAATACCCCTTTGATGTCATCGAAGCAGAGTCAAACATCTGTGAGCACTTCACATTAGACATTGTTTATTTAACTAGGCAAGTCAGTTTAAGAAATTTTTATTTTATTTACAATGATGGCCTCCACCAGCCAAACCCGGACGACGCTGGGCCAATTGTGGGCCGCCCTATGGGACTCTCAATCACAGCCGGTTGTGATACAGCCTGGATTCAAACCAGGGTGTCTGCAGTGACCCCTCTAGCACTGAGATACAGCATCTTAGACCACTGCTTCACTCGGGAGCCCCACATCTAAATCAAATCAAATCAAATCTAATGTATTTATATAGCCCTTCGTACATCAGCTGATATCTCAAAGTGCTGTACAAAAACCCAGTCTAAAACACCAAACAGCAAGGAAAGCAGGCGTAGAAGCACGGTGGCTAGGAAAAACTCCCTAGAAAGGCCAAAACCTAGGAAGAAACCTAGAGAGGAACCAGGCTATGTGGGGTCTCCAAATCATTAAACTCATGTTATATACAGTCAACCTTGATAATCACAATGTATGATGTACAGTTACAAAATGACATGGGGGTCATACCCGGGGGTCATACCCGGGGGTCATACCCGGGGGTGTTCTCAACAGAATGAGTCTGTTTGTTCATTGTGATGAAAATGTGCTCTGGTACACGCACCTGAATGCAGGCATGACTCCCTTCTACGTGCACCAAAATGACCATCTGTTTCTCGGAGTTGTGAAAGCTTTACACTGTAAGATCATATTGTATAACTTAGCTAGTCATGTTGGCTATAGAATAAGCTGTCAAATCATACCCCATCTGACCCAGATTGCGATTTATAATGGACCGTTTTTTTGGGCAGGGTTGTGTTCCAAACAAAACAACTGCAAGTGTGCTTTCTCCAGTTCCTCAACGGCACATCTAGGAGAGCTTAAAAACACCTTCTAGTTGAAGACTCTTCTTTGAGTCATGAAATTGATTAGGACGTGTGCACACTTTGGAGAGGTGTGTGTGTCCACTTGGAGAGGTGTGTGTGGCCACTTGGAGAGGTGTGTGTGTCCACTTGGAGAGGTGTAAGTGGTCACTTGGAGAGGTGTGTGTGGCCACTTGGAGAGGTGTGTGTGGCCACTTGGAGAGGTGTGTGTGGCCACTTGGAGAGGTGTGTGTGGCCACTTGGAGAGGTGTGTGTGGCCACTTGGAGAGGTGTGTGTGGCCACTTGGAGAGGTGTGTGTGGCCACTTGGAGAGGTGTATGTGGCCACTTGGAGAGGTGTGTGTGGCCACTTGGAGAGGTGTGTGTGGCCACTTGGAGAGGTGTGTGTGGCCACTTGGAGAGGTGTGTGTGGCCACTTGGAGAGGTGTGTGTGGCCACTTGGAGAGGTGTGTGTGGCCACTTGGAGAGGTGTGTGTGTCCACTTGGAGAGGTGTGTGTGTCCACTTGGAGAGGTGTGTGTGGCCACTTGGAGAGTGGGTGTGGCCACTTGGAGAGGTGTGTGTGGCCACTTGGAGAGTGGGTGTGGCCACTTGGAGAGGTGTGTGTGGCCACTTGGAGAGGTGTGTGTGGCCACTTGGAGAGGTGTGTGTGGCCACTTGGAGAGGTGTGTGTGGCCACTTGGAGAGGTGTATGTGGCCACTTGGAGAGGTGTGTGTGGCCACTTGGAGAGGTGTGTGTGGCCACTTGAAGACACCCCAGTAATTATTTTCACTCAAAACACTTGTGTTGCACCTACCCCACATTTTCCAGGAATATTCTTATCATGCTACTGAATGTATCTAGAATATTTTCAGATTTCGTTATCAACAAATGCGGTGAAAAGTACATTAAATTTAAAATGCACATCAAATCAACAGTGTAATGTTTGGATTCAGTCAAGTGAACTGTTATGTACTCACCTTTTGGTCTAACAATTTTTCCATTATCTCCAAACTGTTCAAAAAACATTATTTGGTTATGAGTTAACGGAAAACAAACTATTAAAAGTGAGATTTTCAATGGACAGTTATTTATAAATGACCCACTAATCCACCCTTTCTCACAACCTTAACCCTAACTTACTGTTCAGATTACTCAGTGACTACTAAGCAAATCCTTCTGTTGATCAAACCCTGATATAGACTGTCTGAAACTGGTTTTTTGTCTTCTTCTCCTTAGTATGAGGTACAGGAGAATTGGTGCTGAAATAGCGTGTTTTATATCTGAAATTGCCTGCCTTATCTCTGAGAAAACAGCAGTTGCTGCTGATGGAGATAGTTCTGATTACAAAATGGAAACATTAATTGCAGTAATTTGTGTTGGTCCCACATGTTTGCTAAGCCCATTGAGCAGTACTGACGTAGAACATTCTAACATTCCAACGGTAACTACGGTAACTATGGAGTGCAGGTTTCGCAAACGGTCAAGTCAAATGATGTATGAAAAAGCATGAACAGAATATACATAGATGTTTAAGCACACACATACATTGTTTTGTTCCACATACCATCTGATTCACCTTTTCTGTAGAGCCAAGTATCATTTCTTTTAGTCTGGTTTTTGAGCCCAGACATAGTGCTCCATTCAACCCTTTTCACGGAAGCCTCCAAGACATCAGATCGAATCAAATCAAATTGCATTGGTCACATACACATATTTAGCAGATGTTATTGCAGGTGTAGTGAAATGCTTATGTTTCTAGCTCCAACAGTGCAGTAATATCTAACAATATACAGCAATACACACATATCTAAAGGTAAAATAATGGAATTAAGAAAAATATAAATATTAGGATATATATATATATATATATATAATTAATATGGCATTGCCAAAATTAATAGAGTAGAATATAGTATATACATATGAAATTAGTAAAGCAGTATGTAAACATTAAACATAGATGCTGTCGTGCTGTTGTCAGGGTTCTAGAGTCTACTAGATATAGATGATGTTACGCTGTTGTCAGGGTTCTAGAGTCTACTAGATATAGATGTTGTTACGCTGTTGTCAGGGTTCTAGAGTCTTCTAGATATAGATGATGTTGCCCTGTTGTCAGGGTTCTAGAGTCTACTAGATATAGATGATGTTACGCTGTTGTCAGGGTTCTAGAGTCTACTAGATATAGATGTTGTTACGCTGTTGTCAGGGTTCTAGAGTCTGATAGATATAGATGATGTTGCCCTGTTGTCAGGGTTCTAGAGTCTACTAGATATAGATGCTGTTGCGCTGTTGTCAGGGTTCTAGAGTCTACTAGATGTAGATGCTGTTGTGCGGTTGTCAGGGTTCTAGAGTCTACTAGATGTAGATGATGTTGTCAGGGTTCTGGAGTCTACTAGATGTAGATGATGTTGTCAGGGTTCTGGAGTCTACTAGATGTAGATGATGTTGTCAGGGTTCTGGAGTCTACTAGATGTAGATGATGTTGTCAGGGTTCTGGAGTCTACTAGATGTAGATGATGTTGTCAGGGTTCTGGAGTCTACTAGATGTAGATGATGTTGTCAGGGTTCTGGAGTCTACTAGATGTAGATGCTGTTGTGCGGTTGTCAAGGTTCTAGAGTCTACTAGATGTAGATGCTGTTGTCAGGGTTCTAGAGTCTACTAGATGTAGATGCTGTTGTCAGGGTTCTAGAGTCTACTAGATGTAGATGCTGTTGTGCTTTTTTTAAAGGTTAGTTAAACAACCCTGGGGGGAAGGGGGGGGGGTGGGTCTGGGCATCAGTTAAAGTCTGTTCAGTGTTCCCTCTGTTGAGTGTCAGACTGGAGTGTTCACTAATGTATGCTGTCAAAGCCCCATCCTAAAACCCCATTCCACCAGTCCTTGTATGTCCTGCTTGTGAAAAGGCACCCGTCTGTACCCTAGGTAGTGCATTACCTTTGACCTTTGACACGGGGTTGTGGGTCAACTACAGTGTTTCCTAACAGGCACCTTATACCCTGTGTGCATTCGACAAAATAGACAATTGGGGGCTATTTTAGATACAACACCTTGTACACTCAACACAGGAGCCTGCCTCCAGGCTATTCATAAAGGCCCGATACCACCACCTGAGCTGTCACACTTAAATTATCCCCCAGAATGCAAAGGAATAAATTCTACAATTAATCTCAATCAAGCCTTTTGTAAGCCTGACCCACTCTCCTGACCTCTGCATTTCTAAAACCTATGTTAACTTGGTGTATAATGCAGTAGATTATAAAAAACTAGGCTTAACCTATACCCTAACCCTTACTTTAAACCTAAACCTAAACCTAACCCTAACCTAAACCTTAGCAACAGATAGCTTGATGATAGTGTGACCATATGTTGAGCATCTGGAGTACACACACACACGCACGCACGCACGCACGCACGCGCACACACACACACACACACACACACACACACACACACACACACACACACACACACACACACACACACACACACACACACACACACACACACACACACACACACACACACACACACACACACACACACACACACACACTCCCACAGGTCTTTATCAGGAGATTCCTCAAGGGTTTAGTTAGTTGGTCTGGTGGCGTATCTGTATCTTATCTGTACGTCAATGCCAGAGTCAGAGCGCGTGTGTGTGTTGGCTCTGCGTGTGTGTGTCGGGTCTGTGTGTGTGTGTCGGGTCTGTGTGTGTGTGTTGGCTCTGCGTGTGTGTGTCGGGTCTGTGTGTGTGTGTCGGGTCTGTGTGTGTGTGTTGGCTCTGCGTGTGTGTGTCGGGTTTGCGTGTGTGTGTTGGCTCTGCGTGTGTGTGTCGGGTCTGTGTGTGTGTAGGGTCTGCGTGTGTGTGTCGGGTCTGTGTGTGTGTTCTGGGTCTGCGTGTGTGTGTCGGGTATGTGTGTGTGTGTGTTGGGTCTGCGTGTGTGTTGGGTCTGTGTGTGTGTGTCGGGTCTGTGTGTGTGTGTGTGTCGGGTCTGCGTGTGTGTGTCGGGTCTGTGTGTGTGTGTTGGGTCTGCGTGTGTGTGTCAGGTCTGTGTGTGTGTTGGGTCTGCATGTGTGTGTGTCGGGTCTGCGAACAACGTTCTGCTGAGCTTCCTGGCTCTGTATAGATTAGATCAGCTAGAGGCTTATTGGCATGTCTGGGTACAGACAGACAGACAGACAGACAGACAGACAGACAGACAGACAGACAGACAGACAGACAGACAGACAGACAGACAGACAGACATTTGGGAGATCGGAGGTCTTTGGGTTTTAGTGGTGTACGTGGAAGCCCTATCTCTAGGGACTGGGGCCTTGCTGAGCAGACTGGCATGCCACAGGTCAAGTCCCATTCAGATACACACACAACCCCACCAATGCATGCACACACACACAGAGAGGGAGAAGCGGGCTGAGTGGAGAAGCAGAAAATAGAGACAGGAAATGGCCTGGGCTGGAAGTCATTAAGCCCTCCTGCTGATACTACAAGGAGTAAAGTGGAGTACAGTAGAGATTAGTTTAGAGTAGACTACAGTAGAGTAGAGAAGAGTAGAATACAGTACAGAAAGGGAAAGGGAAAGGGGGATACCTCGTCAGTTGTACAACTGAATGCATTCACCTAAAATGTGTCTTCCGCATTTAACCCAACCCCTTAGAATCAGTATAGAGTAAAGTAGAGTTGAGTAGAGAGTTGAGTAGAGACTAGAGCAGAGTAGACCAGAGTAGAGACTAGAGCAGAGTAGACCAGAGTAGAGACTAGAGCAGAGTAGACTAGAGCAGAGTAGAGTAGAGAGTTGAGAAGAGACTAGAGTATAGTAGACCATAGTAGAGACTAGAGCAGAGTAGACCAGAGTAGAGTTGAGTAGATACTAGAGAAGAGAATAGTAGAGAGTTGAGTGGAGACTAGAGTATAGTAGACCATAGTAGAGACTAGAGCAGAGTAGACCAGAGTAGAGTTGAGTAGATACTAGAGAAGAGAATAGTAGAGAGTTGAGTAGAGACTAGAGTATAGTAGAGTAGAGATCAAATCAAATCCAATTTTATTTGTCACATACACATGGTTAGCAGATGTTAATGCAAGTGTAGCGAAATGCTTGTGCTTCTAGTTCCGACAATGCAGTAGTAACCAACGAGTAATCTAACCTAACAATTCCACAACTACTGTCTTATACACACAAGTGTAAAGGGACAAAGAATATGTACATAAAGATATATGAATGAGTGATGGTACAGAACGGCATAGGCAAGATGCAGTAGATGGTATAGAGTACAGTATATACATATGAGATGAGTAATGTAGGATATATAAACATAAAGTGGCATAGTTTAAAGTGGCTAGTGATACATGTATTACACAAAGATGGCAAGATGCAGTAGATGATATAGAGTACAGTATATACATATACATATGAGATGAGTAATGTAGGGTATGTAAACATAATATTAAGTGGCATTGTTAAAAGTGGCTAGTGATACATTTTTTCCATCAATTTCCATCAATTCCCTTTTTAAAGTGTTTGGAGTTGAGTCAATATGTTGGCAGCAGCCACTCAATGTTAGTGGTGGCTGTTTACCAGTCTGGTGGCCTTGAGATAGAAGCTGTTTTTCAGTCTCTCGGTCCCAGCTTTGATGCACCTGTATTGACCTCGCCTTCTTGGATGATAGCGGGGTGAACAGGCAGTGGCTCAGGTGGTTGTTGTCCTTGATGATCTTTATGGCCTTCCTGTGACATCGGGTGGTGTAGGTGACCTGGAGGGCAGGTAGTTTGCACCCGGTGATGCGTTGTGCAGACCTCACTACCCTTTGGAGAGCCTTACGGTTGTGGGCGGAGCAGTTGCCGTACCAGGCGGTGATACAGCCCGACAGGATTCTCTCGATTGTGCTGCGCCTTCTTCACAACGCTGTCTGTGTGGGTAGACCCATTCAGTTTGTCCGTGATGTGTACGCTGAGGAACTTAAAACTTTCCACCTTCTCCACCACTGTACAGTCGATGTGGATGGGGGGTGCTCCCTCTGCTGTTTCCTGAAGTCCACAATCATCTCCTTTGTTTTATTGACGTTGAGTGTGAGGTTATTTTCCTGACACCACACTCCGAGGGCCCTCACCTCCTTCCTGTAGGCCGTCTCGTCGTTGTTGGTAATCAAGCCTACCACTGTTGTGTCGTCCGCAAACTTGATGATTGAGTTGGAGGCGTGCTTTGCCACGCAGTCGTGGGTGAACAGGGAGTACAGGAGAGGGCTGAGAACGCACCCTTGTGGGGCCCCAATGTTGAGGATCAGCGGGGTGGAGATGTTGTTACCTACCCTCACCACCTGGGGGTGGCCCGTCAGGAAGTCCATTACCCAGTTGCACAGGGCGGGGTCGAGACCCAGGGTGTCGAGCTTGATGACGAGTTTGGAGGGTACTATGGTGTTAAATGCTGAGCTGTAGTCGATGAACAGCATTCTCACATAGGTATTCCTCTTGTCCAGATGGGTTAGGGCCGTGTGCAGTGTGGTTGCGATTGCGTCGTCTGTGGAACTTTTGGGGCGTTAAGAAAATTGGAGTGGGTCTAGGGTGTCAGGTAAGGTGGAGTTGATATGGTCCTTGACTAGTCTCTCAAAGCACTTCATGATGACGGAAGTGAGTGCTACGGGGCGGTAGTCGTTTAGCTCAGTTACCTTAGCTTTCTTGGGAACAGGAACAATGGTGGCCCTCTTGAAGCATGTGGGAACAGCAGACTGGGATAAGGATTGACTGAATATGTCCGTAAACACACCAGCCAGCTGGTTTGCACATGCTCTGAGGACGCTCTGGGGATGCCGTCTAGGCCTGCAGCCTTGCGAGGGTTAATACGTTTAAATCTTTTACTCACGTCGGCTGCAGTGAAGGAGAGCCCGCAGGTTTTTGTAGCGAGCCGTGTCAGTGGCACTGTATTGTCCTCAAAGCGAGCAAAAAAGTAATTTAGTCTGTCTGGGAGCAAGATATCCTGGTCCGCGACGTGGCTGGTTTTCTTTTTGTAATCCGTGATTGACTGTAGACCCTGCCACATACCTCTTGTGTCTGAGCCGTTGAATTCCGACTCTACTTTCTCTCTATACTGACACTGAGCTTGTTTTTTATTGCCTTGCGGAGGGAATAGCTACACTGCTTGTATTCGGTCATGTTTCCGGTCACCTTGCCCTGGTTAAAAGCAGTGGTTCGCGCATTCAGTTTCACGCGAATGCTGCCATCAATATACGGTTTCTGGTTTGGGAATGTTTTAATCGTTGCTGTGGGTATAGCATCGCCGACGATCACCGAATCAGCGTATTCGTCAATGTTGTTGTTGGACGCAGTGCGGAACATATCCCAATCCACATGATCGAAGCAGTCTTGAAGCGTGGAATCAGATTGGCCGGACCAGCGTTGAACAAATCTGAGCGCGTGAGCTTCTTGTTTGAGTTTCATTCTGTAGGCTGGAAGCAACAAAATGGAGTCGTGGTCAGCTTTTCCGAAAGGGGGGAGGGCCTTAAATGCGTCGCGGAAGTTAGAATAACAATGATCCAGGGTTTTACCAGCCCTGGTAGCACAAACGATATGCTGATAGAATTTAGGGAGTCTTGTTTTCAGATTAGCCTTGTTAAAATCCCCAGCTACAATGAATGCAGCCTCAGGATATGTGGTTTCCAGTTTACCGTGAGTCAAATAAAGGTTGTTCAGGGCCATCGATGTGTCTGCTTGGGGGGGAATATATACGGCTGTGATTATAATCGAAGAGAATTCCCTTGGTAGATAATGCGGTTTTTACCAGAAAGGTGCTTGTTTCTGTTGGCGCGGAGCGTGAAGAAACCAGCTGGCTGCACCGACTCTGTTAGTGTCTCTCGAGTGAGCCATGTTTCCCTGAAGCAAAGAACGTTACAGTCTCTGATGTCTCTCTGGAATGCTACCTTTGCTCGGATTTCATCAACCTTGTTGTCAAGAGACTGGACATTGGCGAGTGCCCTTCTCCGGAGCCTGACCAGAAGACCGTTTCGCTTGCCCCTTTTACGGCGTCGTTGTTTAGGGTCGCCGGCTGGGAACCAATCCATTGTTCTGGGTGGAAGGCAAAACACAGGGTCCGCTTCGGGAGAGTCATATTCCGGGTCGTAATGACGGTGAGTTGACGTTGCTCTTATATTCAGTAGTTCCTCCCGTCTGTATGTACTAAAACCTAAGATTACCTGGGGTACCAATGTAAGAAATAACACGTAAAAAACTAAATACTGCATAGTTTCCTAGGAACGCGAAGCGAGGCGGCCATCTCTGTCGGCGCCGGAAGTGTACAGAAGAGTAGAGAATAGTAGAGAGTTGAGTAGAGACTAGAGTAGAGACTAGAGTAGAGACTAGAGCAGAGTAGAGACTAGAGAATAGTAGAGAGTTGGGTAGAGATTAGAGTAGAGACTAGAGCAGAGTAGAGACTAGAGAATAGTAGAGAGTTGAGTAGAGATTAGAGTAGAGACTAGAGCAGAGTAGACCAGAGTAGAGACTAGAGAATGGTAGAGAGTTGAGTAGAGATTAGAGTAGAGACTAGAGCAGAGTAGACCAGAGTAGAGACTAGAGAATAGTAGACAGTTGAGTAAAGACTAGAGAAGAGTAGAGAAGAGTAGAGTAGAAAGTTGAGTAGAGACTAGAGAATAGTAGAGAATAGTAGAGAGTTGAGTAGAGACTAAAATATAGTAGAGTAGAGCGTAGAGTAGAGTAGAGACTAGAACATAGTAGAATAGAGAGTAAACTCGAGTAGAGAAAAGTAGAGAGTGGAGTAGAGACTGGTGTAGAATAGAATAGAATAGAGTAGATACTAGAGTATAGTAGAGAAGAGTAGATAGTTGAGTAGAGACTAGAGTATAGCAGAGTAGAGAAGAGTAGAAAGTTGAGTATAGACTAAAATATAGTACAGTAGAGTAGAGACTAGAGTATAGCAAAGAGTAGAGTAGAGACTGGTGTAGAATATAATATAATAGAGTAGATACTAGAGTAGAGTAGAGAAGAGTAGAGTTGAGTAGAGATTTGAGTAGAAACTACAGTAGAGTAGAGAAGAGACTGGTGTAGAATAGAATAGAATAGAATAGAGTAGAGACAAGAGTAGAGTAGAGAAGAGTAGAGAGTTGAGTAGAGACTAGAGTAGAGACTATAGCAGAGAGTAGAGTAGAGACTGGTGTAGAATAGAGTAGATACTAGAGTATAGTAGAGAGTTGAGGTTGGAGGCTGCATCTCACTGTAGTAGGCTGCATCTCACTGTAGTAGTCTGCATCTCACTGTAGTAGACTTTAGAAAAGCAAGCAATTACTAAATCAGTCAAACCCTGATCTGTTTCACCTTTCCTCGTGATTGTCTTCACCCCCCCCCTCCAGGTGTTACCCATCTTCCCCATTATCCCCTGTGTATTTATACCTGTGTTCTCTGTTTGTCCGTTGCCAGTTTGTCTTGTTTGTCAGGCCAACCAGCGGTTTTGTTCTCAGCTCCTGCTTTTCCCAGTCTGTCTTTTTCTCGCCTCCCTGGTTTTGACCCTTGCCTGTCCTGACCCTGAGCCCACCTGACCACTTTGCCTGCCCCTGACCCTGACCCAGAGCCTGCCTGACCACTTTGCCTAACCCTGACCCTGAGCCTGCCTGATCACTCTGCCTGACCCTGACCCTGAGCCTGCCTGACTACTCTGCCTGACCCTGACCCTGAGCCTCCCTGATCACTCTGCCTGACCCTGACCCTGACCCTGACCCTGAGCCTGCCTTACCACTTTGCCTGACCCTGACCCTGAGCATGCCTGACCACATTGCCTGCCCCTGCCCCTGCCCCTGAGCCTGCCTGACCACTCTGCCTGACCCTGAGCCTGCCTGACCACTCTGCCTGACCCTGACCCTGAGCCTGCCTGATCACTCTGCCTGACCCTGACCCTGACCCTGACCCTGAGCCTGCCTGACCACTCTGCCTGACCCTGACACTGAGCCTTCTAAAGCCATGACATAATTTTCTGGAATTTTCCATGCTGTTTAAAGGCACAGTCAACTTAGTGGATGGAAACCTCTGACTCACTGGAATTGTGATACAGTGAATTATAAGTGAAATAATCTGTCTGTAAACAATTGTTGGAAAAATGACTTGTGTCACGCACAGAAACTATAGTTGGAGAAATTTGTGGAGTGGATGAAAAACAAGTTTTAATGACTCCAACCTAAGAGTTTGTAAACTTCCGACTTCAACTGTATCTCTGACTTCTGTGCTCAGGTCTTTTGCCTCCTGTTGGTTTCGGTGTATCATACAATGTGTTCATTTGGCAGAGGGAGATACATTCATAATTAGTGTGAAGAGGCCTGCTCTATGCAAAATCCCACCATTCGGTCCCATGGAATCTGTTTTTCGTCAATATAGCCACGCAGCACACTGAACATCCCCTGTGCCGATTCATGCTTGGGAATCGTGAGACAGAACAATATGTACTCGTGAAGAGCATCCCCCAACATGTATAGCGAACACAAGTAGATGAATGGGCATCTCTGCCCTCACAGCTAACGTCCGTTTGGAGAGCATAAGCTGAGGAGTTTTTGAGTCGTTCAGTCAATTTCCTCTTTATTGCTAGCGGCATAAACACTTTGTTTAAGGGTGTTATCTGACAAAGGTATCGATGTGAGTTGCTGTGCCTCTGACTCCCCACACATTGTTTTCACCATATCAATTACAGCCGGTAATATCAAAGTCTCTGCAGTAGTGTGTGGTTTCATAGTGTAGCAGGCCTAGCCATTCACCCTGGGAAGGATTCAACAGTGTGTGGTTTCACAGTGTAGCAGGCCTAGCCATTCACCGTGGGAAGGATTCAACAGTGTGTGGTTTCACAGTGTAGCAGGCCTAGCCATTCACCGTGGGAAAGATTCAACAGTGTGTGGTTTCATAGTGTAGCAGGCCTAGCCATTCACCGTGGGAAGGATTCAACAGTGTGTGGTTTCATAGTGTAGCAGGCCTAGCCATTCACCGTGGGAAAGATTCAACAGTGTGTGGTTTCATAGTGTAGCAGGCCTAGCCATTCACCGTGGGAAGGATACAAGCGCAACGGTGAAATGCGGCCTTTTCCCATTATCTAAGGGTCTCTGGTTGTATTTGATCTTTTAGATTTTTAAGATGAATCACATTACGATGATTTTGAGATACAAAGACGATGTTTCAATATGGATTTTTTTTAAACAATTTTGGGGCGGGGGCGATCCCATTTTTACATCAGACCCCTAGTTTGGGAGCCACTGAGTGAAACGGTTTTAAGAATACAAATGTTTTGTGATAAGCAAATCAAGATCATAATTGTCTTGTCACCAACATATTTCCCAGTGAAAATAAAATCATACAGATGTAGGTTCTAGGTAACATGTAGATCTCGTCATGATACCTAGGTCTTTACCTGGTTGCAGCTAACAGATGTCAGGGGATTGATATCGTAGTTAAATTATTGTGTGGTCTTCTCAACCAGAAAACCAGTTAACAACCAAAAAACGTGCCAACTTTCGCCCGTCCCCAACAGACTGGTGGGACTTACAGTGAGGAGTGAGATGAACATTACTGTAGGTGTGTGTGTGTGTGTGTGTGTGTGTGTGTGTGTGTGTGTGTGTGTGTGTGTGTGTGTGTGTGTGTGTGTGTGTGTGTGTGTGTGTGTGTGTGTGTGTGTGTGTGTGTGTGTGTGTGTGTGTGTGTGTGTGTGTGTGTGTTTGAGCCTCCCTGCTCACCCATTCGAGTGTGTGTGCATGTGTGTAAGCCTCCCTGCTCACCCATTCGTGTGTGTGTGTGTGCGTGTGTGTGTGTGTGTGTGTGTGTGTGTGCAGAGGACTGGTGTTTCAATTTTTAAAGATGTGCCTTTTTAGCCCCTACATTATTGAAAAGCCCCAGCAAGCTGTGAATAGCTGGTACATAATGCAGAGAAGTCTCTGAAATGTTTTTTTCAGCACCAGGAGACTTTAACACACACACACACACACACACACACACACACACACACACACACACACACACACACACACACACACACACACACACACACACACACACACACACACACACACACACACACACACACACACTCTACACTCCTTCTTAAAAATGACACTTGCTTGTTTGTGGCATCCCACATACGTATACTCTATAAGGAAACATAATTATTGTTGTCACTACAGTCAGGCACAATTCAATTTAAACAATGACCATGAATTAGGACAGTAGTGGGCGCATAAATTCTGGACTAATGACAATTGTAAAATGTCATTAGGCCTACACTTCTTGGTGCTTTGTATTAAAGATGTATCTTTACCACATTCTCCATTGTTTGGAGGCTAGAAATATGTTTGCAAGTGGATGAAAAAGCCTTAAAAACCTCTTTGAAGTGTTTGTTTGACAAATCATATGAAAGCTTCGTAACTGGTTGTGTTGATGCCACTATTTTAAAGGTAATATATATAAAAATGTAAAAAAAGTTAAATGACATCTCTTTACGACTAGGCCCACAGAGATCCTATTGTATTAAAAGCAATTCTATATGTAGTTCTATGATTAGACCCATAAAGGATGGAGGTCTCGTACCCGGAAGAAATTACATCTACTTTCACACTTTGTTAAAAAAATTGTATCATGGATACCATTATGTCTCTGCAACCAGTATGACGGAAATTGCGAGCCAATGCTAACTAGCGTTAGCGCAATGACTGGACGTCTATGGTATCTACGAGCATGCTAGCAGTTGTGCTAACGCTAGACAGCAACTTCCTTCAAAACTGCACGCAGAGACCTAAAAATGTTCCTCTGACTCTGGGGAAATAGATACAATCCTGAATTATTCCTTTAATGATTTATTGATTAGGATGAGATGCATTCGGAAGAGATGTCGGTGCTGTATGTGCATGGAGAGGGAAGTGAAAGGATACCAATGTAAATTACACTCAATATAACACACACACACGTATGCTTCCATACACACACACACTCACCACCACCACACACACACCTTCCATTTATGCTCCTGCCATACTGTTTACTATTATTATTATTATTATTATTATACTGTATATTGCTACCAGTCACTTTCTCCTAATCCTTGCCTATAGTTACATACAGTATCTTCCTCAAACACTCCAGTATCCCTGCACATTGTAAATATGGTGCTGACACTGACCCTGTGTCGAGAGTTTAACTGGCATCTGGTCATGAATTGTGTAGAGAGTTTAACCAGCATTTGGTCATGAACCGTGTAGAGAGTTTAACCGGCATCTGGTCATTAACTGTGTAGAGAGTTTAACTGGCATCACTTGGTAATGAACTGTGTAGAGAATTTAACCTGCACTTGGTAATGAACTGTGTAGAGAATTTAACCGGCACTTGGTAATGCCATAATGCTGGTGAGATCTGATAGATCCAATAAACTATGTTGAATATTCCAGTGCTGCTTTTAATGCTTCTATCTCCTGTTGGTTTTTGATGGTGGACATATGACAAGTGGAAACACTAAGAGATGGCCATCTAAACTAGTGTAGTTTAACTAACTGTAGACCTACAAAAATAGAATCTTGCCTCAGGGTAACAGTAAAGTCAGTGCTTCTATCAAGCTGACCATTATATTGTAAGTAGATAGGCATGAACAACTCAGCCGTCATCTTTAAAACATACAGTACCAGTCAAAAGTTTGAAAACACCTGCTCATTCAATGGTTATTCTTTATTTGTACTTTTTTCTACATTGTAGAATAATAGTGAAGACATCAAAACTATGAAATAACACATATGGAATCATGTAGTAACCAAAAAACTGCTAAACAAATCAAAATATACATTTTATATATATTTATATTTTTATATTCTTCAAAGTAGCCACCCTTTGCCTTGATGACATTTTTGCACACTCTTGGCATTCTGTCAACCAGCTTCATGAGGTAGTCCTGTGGAATGCATTTCAATTAACAGGTGTGCCTTGTTAAAAGCTCATTTGTGGAATTTATTTTCTTCTTAATGCGTTTGAGCCAGTCAGTTGTGTTGTGACAAAGTAGGGGTGGTATACAGACGATGGCTCTATTTGGTAAAAGACCAAGTCCATATTATGGCAAGAACAGCTAAAATACGCAAAGAGAAACAACAGCCCATCATTACTTTCAGACATGAAGGCCAGTCAACCGGAAAAGTTCAACTTTGAACGTTTCTTCAAGTGCAGTCGCAAAACCATCAAGCACTAGGATGAAACTGGCTCTCATGAGGACTGCCAAAGGAAAGGAAGACCCAGAGTTACTTCTGCTGCAGAGAATCAGTTCATTAGAGTTACCAGCCTCAGAAATTGCAGCCGAAATTAATGCTTCACAGAGTTCAAGTAGCAGACACATCTCAACATCAACTGTTTAGAGGACACTGAGTGAATCTGGCCTTCATAGTCAAATTGCTGCAAAAGAACACTACTAAAGGACACCAATAAAAAGAAGAGACTTGCTTGTTCCAAGAAGCACGAGCAATGGACATTAGACCGGTGGAAATCTGTCCTTTTGTCTGAAGAGGCCAAATTTGCTATTTTGTTTTGTTCCAACCGCCATGTCTTTGTGAGACACAGAGTAGGTGAACGGATGATCTCCGCATGTGTGGTTCTCACCATGAAGCATGGAGGAGGAGGTGTGATAATGTGGAGTTGCTTTGCTGGTGACACTGTCTGTGATTTATTTAAAATTCAAGGCACACTTAACCAGCATGGCTACCACAGCATTCTGCAGCGATACGTCATCCCATCTGGTTTGCGCTTAGTGGAACTATCATTTGTTTTTCATCAGGACAATGACTCAAAACACACCTCCAGGCTGTGTAAGGGCTATTTGACCAAGAAGGAGAGTGATGGAGTGCTGTATCAGATGACCTGGCCTCAACCCAATTGAGATGGTTTGGGATGAGTTGGAACGCAGAGTGAAAGTAAAGGAGCCAATAAGTGGTCAGCATATGTGGGAATTCCTTAAAGACTGTTGGAAAAGCATTCCACCTCATGAAGCTAGTTGAGAGAATGCAAAGCTGTCATCAATTTCAAAGGGTGGCTACTTTGACGTGGGACGATCATTTGTTTTTCAACAGGACAATGACTCAAAACACACCTCTAGGCTGTGTAAGGGCTGTTTGACCAAGAAGGAAAGTGATGGAGTGCTGCATCAGATGACCTGGCCTCCACAATCACCTGACCTCAACACAATTGAGATGGTTTGGGATGAGTCGGACCGCAGAGGGAAGGAAAAGCAGCCAATAAGTGCTCAGCATATGTGGGAACTCATTCAAGACTGTTGGAAAAGCATTCAGGTGTAGCTGGCTGAGAGAATGCCAAGAGTGTGCAAAGTTTTCATCAAGGTAAATGGTGGCTACTTTGAAGAATCTCAAATATAAAATATATTTTGATTTGTTTAACACTTTTTTTCTGTGACTGCATGCTTCCATTTGTGTTATTTCATAGTTTTGATGTCTTCACTATTATTCTACAATGTCGAAAATAGTAAAAATTAAGAAAAACCCTTGAATCAGTATGTGTGTCCAAACTTTTGACTGGTACTGTAGTTCAATCATCATTCCAGGGATCATTGTCTTTTTCTTTAAAAGTTAACATGGATGTATCTAAAACAGTGTCTATGGATGAACCAGGCTTCTCTAAACACATCTGACATGAGTTAGGGTTTTTTGTACATCCAAGGACCTCATGCTCGCTCACAGGGTCCAGTAAAACATCTTTGTGTTTTTAAAACACTCTCTGGATTTTTAAACAAGAAAGGGTCAATGTCAAACACAGTGAAAACACCAGTTTGGTTTGACACACTTTGCCACTGCTATATATTTTAAGAAGAATACTGATCATTCATTGTTGATGGTTTGATCCATTTTCAGGTAATCTTTGACATCTTGTGTAATTTACTCAATAGATGTCGGAGGTGAAAGATTCTGAAGAATTAGAACTTATTTACATACCACCGTCATATCATTACATAACAAGAGGTTTGAACTTTCATTACAATTCATCTGTAATACCTTTAATTAATAGTCTGGAATTAACCATTTATTATATAATTATACAATTATGTTTGAATTATTTTGCCGTGACTCAGTGAGGTTTGTTACTTATATTCAGTAGTACACTACTTTTGACCAGAGCCCTGGTCCTGGTCAAAATAGTGTGCTACATTTTGTTTGAAATGTTTTAATCAACCTTCATTCATACAGGATTTTCTCTTTGAGATAAAAATCTCTTTTCCAAGAGAGACCTGGTCCAATAGCAGCAGGGGGAACAACGTTTCAGACAAAACAACTTAGATACACCAACACAACATTAAACGCAACTATAAACACACATACAGTACAACAATTACATATTACATTACAAACATCTTGACTAAAAACAGCTGGCCTAAAAACAATTTCATATTAGATAAAGAAGCACTAAAGTCTTAACTAAAAAACAGCTGTCCTTAAGACAATTACACTCTTCTATAATATTTACATCGACCAAGTATTTAAACTCCACCAACGTGACAAGATCATCAAATTTTAAAATGTTCAGAAGAGAATTCCAGGACCCCAGAGCTGAGTAACTAAAACGATTTCTACCATGATGTATATTCTAATTCTTGATACTGTTAAAAGCAAATGAGAATATGAATGTAATTTTTATTTATTTACTGACCTGATTAAAGAACATCAGAGATAAAGTGACATTTTACCCAATATGGCCTTATAAATCAGTGTATGCCAGTGTTTAAGCCAACGCAAGGACGATGACGACCAGCCAACGGCGCTGTAGAGATCACAATGATGTGTTGTTTTTGAGTGTTTTTGAGTGCTCTCAGAGTAGTGGTTGTGGCCTGCATATACAGTACTGGTCAAGAGTCTGGACACACCTACTCATTCAAGGGCTTTTCTTTGTTTTATTATTTTCTACATTGTAGAATAATAGTGAAGACATCAAAACTATGAAATAACACATATGGAATCATGTAGTAACCAAAAGAGTGTTAAACGAATCAAAATATATTTGATATTTAAAGATTCTTCAAAGTAGCCACCCTTTGCCTTGATGACAGCTTTGCACACTCTTGGCATTCTCTCAACAAGCTTAATGGGGAACGCTTTTCCAACAGTCTTGAATGAGTTACACATACGCTGAGCACTTGTTGGCTGCTTTTCCTTCACTCTGTGGTCCAACTCATCCCAAACCATCTCCATTTAGTTGAGGTCGGGGATTGTGGAGGCGAGATCATCTGATGCAGCACTCCATTACTCTCCTTCTTGGTCAAATAGCTCTTATACAGCCTGGATGTGTGTTGGGTATTTGTCCTTCTGAAAAACAAATGTTGGTCCCACTAAGCTCAAACCAGATGGGATGGTGTATCGCTGCAGAATGCTGTGGTAGCCATGCTGGTGAAGTGTGCCTTGAATTCTAAATAAATAACAGACAGTGTCATCAGTAAAGCACCCCCACACCATCACACCTCCTCCTCCATGCTTCACGGTGGAACCACACATGCGGAGGTCATCCGTTCATCTCCTCTGCGTCTCACAAAGACACGGCAGTTGAAACTAAAAATCTCAAATTTGGACTCATCAGACCAAAGGACAGATTTACACCAGTCTAATGTCCATTGCTCACGTCTCTTGACCAAAGAAAGTCTCTTCTTGATATTGGTGTCCTTTAGTAGTGGTTTCTTTGCAGAAATTCTACCATGAAGGCCTGATTCATGCAGTGTCCTCTGAACAGTTGATGTTGAGATGTGTCTGTTACTTGAACTCTGTCAAGCATTTATTTGGGCTGCAATCTGTGGTGCAGTTAACTCCAATGAACTTATGCCCTGCAGCAGAGGTAACTCTGGGTCTTCCTTTCCTGTGGCGGTCCTCATAAGAGCCAGTTTCATCATAGTGCTTGATGGTTTTGCAACTGATAGGCTCAAACACATCTAGAAGGAAATACATTCCCCAAACTAACCTTTAACAAGGCACACCTGTTAATTTAAATGCATTCCAGGTGGCTAACTCATGAAGCTGGTTGAGAGAATGCCAAGAGTGTGCAAAGTTGTCATCAAGGCAAATGGTGTGATTCTATAGTTTTGATGTCTTCACTATTATTCTACAATGTATACCATTGTAAAAATAAAGAAAAACCATGGAATGAGTAGGTGTGCCCAAACTGTTGACTGGTAGTGTATCTAACATCACTAAAGTCTAAAGCCACCAGTAATGTACATCGTACCAGCTTTTTCCTGGCCTCCAGAGAAAAACTATCCACATGCCGGTAATAAAAACCTATTCTCTGCTTGAGCTTCCTTATCAAGTTATCCATATGAACTGTGAAGCTCAGCTTGTCATCCACCCACACTCCCAAATATTTGTACACTTTGACTTACTCTATAGTATGTCCATCCAATGTAACAATGACATGATTAGTAACAAACCCAAATTCAGAACCAGCTTCAAATCATACAGATTCTGTTGTATAGTGTTAAATGCACTTTGGGCATTTTCAAAAGCTAAATATAAACTACTACCACTTTAACTTCTTCGATATAGGGGGCGCTCTTTTAATTTTGGGATAAAAAAACGCTCCTGTTTTAAACAAGATATTTTGTCACGAAAAGATGCTCGACTATGCATATAATTGACAGCTTTGGAAAGAAAACACTCTGACGTTTCCAAAACGGCAAAGATATTATCTGTGAGTGCCACAGAACTGATGCCACAGGCGAAGCCAAGATGAAATTTCAAACAGGAAATGGCCCAGATTTTGAGGGCGCTGTGTTCCAATGTCTCCTTATATGGCTGTGAATGCGCCAGGAATGAGTCTACACTTTCTGTCGTTTCCCCAAGGTATCTGCAGCATTGTGACGTATTTGTAGGCATATCATTGGAAGATTCACCATAAGAGACTACATTTACCAGGTGCCCGCTTGGTGTCCTCTGTCAAAATTATTGCGTAATCTTCAGCTGCGTGCATTTTACCATTTGCTTCAGAGGAGAAAGTCAACTGCCACGAATGATTTATCATCGAATAGATATGTGAAAAACACCTTGAGGATTGATTCTAAACAACGTTTGCCATGTTTCTGTCGATATTATGGAGTTAATTTGGAAAAACGTTTGGCGTTGTAATGACTGAATTTTCGGGGGTTTTTCTTAGCCAAACGTGATGAACAAAACGGAGCGATTTCTCCTACGCAAATAATCTTTTTGGAAAAACTGAACATTTGCTATCTCACTGAGAGTCTCCTCATTGAAAACATCCGAAGTTCTTCAAAGGTAAATGATTTTATTTGAATGCTTTTCTTGTTTTTGTGAAAATGTTGCCTGCTGAATGCCATGCTTAATGCTATGCTAGCTATCAATACTCTTACACAAATGCTTGTGTAGCTATGGTTGAAAAGCATATTTTGAAAATCTGAGATGACAGTGTTGTTAACCTCTTGAAACTCTGGGGGCGCTATTTCATTTTTGGATGAAAAACGTTCCCGTTTTAAACAAGATATTTTGTCACAAAAAGATGCTCGACTATGCATATAATTGATAGCTTTGGAAAGAAAACACTGAATTTTCCAGAACTGCAAAGATATTGTCTGTGAGTGCCCTAGAACAGGAGCTACAGGCAAAACCAAGATGAAACGGCAACCAGGAAATGAGCAGGATTTTTGAGGCTCTGTTTTCCATTGTCTCCTTATATGGCTGTGAATGCGACAGGAATGAGCCTGCCCTATCTATCGTTTCCCCAAGATGTCTGCAGCATTGTGACGTATTTGTAGGCATATCATTGGAAGATTGACCATAAGAGACTACATTTTCCAGGTGTCCGCCCGGTGTCCTCCGTCGAAATTGGTGCGTCATTTTCAGCTGCTGGTATTTTTCCATGGGATTCTGAGGGGAAAGCAGGCTTCCACGAACGGCATATCAATGAAGAGATATGTGAAAAAACACCTTGAGGATTGATTCTAAACAACGTTTGCCATGTTTCGGTCGATATTATGGAGTTAAGTCTGAAAAAGTTTGATGTTTTGGTGACTGAATTTTCGGTTCGTATCGGTAGCCAAATGTGATGTACAAAACGGAGCGATTTCTCCTACACAAAGATTCTTTCAGGAAAAACTGAACATTTGCTATGTAACTGAGAGTCTCCTCATTGAAAACATCCGAAGTTCTTCAAAGGTAAATTATTTTATTTATTTGGTTATCTGGTTTTTGTGAAAATGTTGCGTGCTAAATGCTACGCAAAATGCTAAGCTAGCTTGCAATACTCTTACACAAATGCTTGATTTGCTATGGTTCAAAAGCATATTTTGAAAATCTGAGAGGACAGTGTTGTTAAGAAAAGGCTAAGCTTGAGAGCTAGCACATTCATTTCATTTCATTTGCGATTTTCATAAATAGTTAACATTACGTTATGCTAATGAGCTTGAGGCTATAACTGGATACAGGGTTTTTTCATAGCCAAACGTAAACAAAACGGAGCGATTTGTCCTACACAAATAATATTTTTGGGAAAAACTGAACATTTGCTATCTAACTGAGTCTCGTCATTGAAAACATCTGAAGTTCTTCAAAGGTAAATGATTTTATTTGAATGATTTTCTTGTTTTTGTGAAAATGTTGCTGGCTGAATTCTAGGCTTATAGCTATGCTAGCTATCAATACTCTTACACAAATGCTTGTTTAGCTATGGTTGAAAAGCATATTTTGAAAATCTGAGATGACAGTGTTGTTAACAAAAGTCTAAGCTTGAGAGCAAATATATTTATTTCATTTCATTTGCGATTTTCATGAATAGTTAACGTTGCGTTATGCTAATGAGCTTGAGGCTATAAATAGAATCCCGGATCCGGGATTGCTCGACGCAAGAAGTTAACAAAAGGCTAAGCTTGTGAGTGAATATATTTCTTTCATTTCATTTGCGAGTTTCATGAATAGGTAACGTTGCGTTATGCTAATGAGCTTGAGGCTATGATTACGCTCCCGGATACGGGATTGCTCGACGCAAGAAGTTAAGAAAGAACAGTATCATTGCATAAAAATTAACATTCGCTATTTCATTATGATCCCCAATGTTGGTGATATACAAAATGAACAACAGTGGGCCTAAAATAGAACCTTGCGGAACACCTGAACTCTATGAACTCAGATTTACAACCATCCGCCATTACACATGGTGTACGATTTGATAGGTGATTTATAAACTAATCTAGAGCATGACCAGTATTTCCACAACATTTGAACTTTTACACCAACACAGCATGATCCACTGTGTCAAATGCATTCAACAAATCAGTAAAGACAGACACACAATGTAACTTCTTGTCAAAAGCACAGCGGATGTCATTTAAAACCTTCAATGTTGCTGAAACAGTGCTGTGGCCAGACCTAAAACCTGATTTCATTCCACTTAAGATGTTGTTTTTTGGAGGTAGAGCTTTAGCTGCCTACTAACTAAGGACTCCAGTACCTTTGACAGTACAGATCATTTTGATATGGGTCAATAGTTGTCAAGTTGCAAAGGGTCTCCACTTTTCAGGAGAGGCAGTACAAAAGCAGATTTCCATACCTTGGGGATTTCCTTAACGTCAAGCGTGAGGTTTAAAATACATGTTAAGGGGGAGCAATGATGTCTGCAGCTAGGTGTAGGAGGCAGGGGTCTAGATCCTCAGGGCCAGGGGATTTCTTTCTACCAATTTCTTTCATGGCTTTAAGCACTTCTGAAACACAGAAGGATGAGAAGGAGAACCTGGTGAAGGTGTGAACAGGGGTGTCAGGGATGAGAAGGAGAACCTGGAGAAGGAGAGCACAGGGGTGTCAGGGATGAGAAGGAGAACCTGGTGAAGGAGAGCACAGGGGTGTCAGGGATGAGAAGGAGAAGCTGGTGAAGGAGAGCACAGGTGTGTCAGGGATGAGAAGGAGAACCTGGTGAAGGAGAGCACAGGGGTGTCAGGGATGAGAAGGAGAACGTGGTGAAGGAGAGCACAGGGGTGTCAGGTAAATTCACAGGAGGCTCAATTACACCTTTAACATGTTCAAATAAACTGCCTGCATCTAGACAATGCTGATTTAAGGCTTTCAGAATAACACCCTGAATACCACTGCTGGCTTGCTTCTGAAGCTAAGTAGGGTTGGTCCTGGTCAGTCCCTGGATGGGACACCAGATGCTGCTGGAAGTGGTGTTGGAGGGCCAGTAGGAGGCACTCTTTCCTCTGGTCTAAGAAAATATCCCAATGCCCCAGGGCAGTGATTGGGGACGCTGCCCTGTGTAGGGTGCTGTCTTTCGGATGGGATGTTAAACGGGTGTCCTGACTCTCTGCGGTCATTAAAGATCCCATGGCACTTATCGTAAGAGTAGGGGTGTTAACCCCGGTGTCCTGGCTAAATTCCCAATCTGGCCATCAAACCATCACGGTCATCTAATAATCCCCAGTTTACAATTGGCTCATTCATCCCCCTCCTCTCCCCTGTAACTATTCCCCATGTTGTTGCTGCAAATGAGAACGTGTTCTCAGTCAACTTACCTGGTAAAACAACGGATAATAAAAAAATAGAGCTTCTCTCAGTTACAATCGGTGCATCTACCAACAATAGTTTGGGAAGCTGTGTATCTTTTTTCACACTACAAACATTTTACTACTTGCCAAAATTTGGAAGGATTATTTAAATGATGCGAAGGGATAGTGTTGGTTAAGATCAAATCAATGAAAGAGGATTTCAGAGGATACTTTAAATTCAACCTCATTACACTGTTGACAATCTGAGTGAGATTATACCTATTGCAAATAATTTTGAGTTGATTAAAGCTAGATGTTAGCCAGTCCTGATTCAGATCACCCATCAGGACAAACTCAAGAGTTGACATTCAATTCAATACAATTTAGAGAGCCAGCAGTAGCAGATGGAGGTCAATAACAACAAGATACAACAATATTTAAAGATGAGCCAAGGTTTAGGTTGAAGAGAGGCCCTCAACTAGGCAGACATCCAGGGTTGAAGAGAGGCCCTCAACTAGGCAGCCATCCAGGGCTGAAGAGAGGCCCTCAACTAGGCAGCCATCCAGGGCTGAAGAGAGGCCCTCAACTAGGCAGCCATCCAGGGCTGAAGAGAGGCCCTCAACTAGGCAGACATCCAGGGCTGAAAAGAGGACCTCAACTAGGCAGACAAACAGGGCTGAACAGAGGCCTTCAACTAGGCAGACATCCAGGGCTGAAGAGAGGCCCTCAACTAGGCAGACAAACAGGGCTGAAGAGAAGTTCTCAACTAGGCAGACATCCAGGACTGAAGAGAGGCCCTCAACTAGGCAGACATCCAGGACTGAAGAGAGGCCCTCAACTAGGCAGACATCCAGGACTGAAGAGAGGCCATCAACCAGGCAGACATCCAGGACTGAAGAGAGGCCCTCAACTAGGCAGACATCCAGGATGACAATAGATGATAAAATAACCATAGGTCGAAAAACAAAACTATGACGGCGATACAATCGCTAACCTGAACGGTACTACAATAGCTAAAATCCAGACCAGAATGGGATGGTCGTGGTAAAAGCAGGGAGCGAAATGTTTGGTGGTAGTCTCTTCCAAGTTCAGCTGTGCATACATAGTATGGTAAAGAGAAAAGGGTGTACTTCTGGGATGCTCTGTTGCTCCTTTCTACACAAAGCAAAGCGTTCATACATTCATCCAAACAGAGAAGTGAGCCTCTATTGGGTGACGGTTTTACCTCTAACTTCCATTTCCATGGCAACCATGTAAATATTGTCAGTGCTTAAGACTTGGCCAATTTATGAAAATTTTGTTGACACGTGAGTGTTTAAGAACACGTCTTGGAAACACAGTGTAGGAGAAAGGTTTCAACAAATGAGTGACGTGTTGGCGTTGTCATCACTGTAAGTTTGTTTGTTGGTCAAAGCTTCTTCAATGTCTTGTAGTTAAAGTACGTTGGCTTGTAAATGCTTGGATTCCCCAAAACACTACTCAAAAATTTCGACAGTTTTTTTCTCCCAATGGACAGTAGGAAACTGAAAAAGTAACTAGGATAATTAAACAGTTAATTCAATATTAAATGCATTACATTAACTGTCATAGATTGGCCACTGAACATCCTGTGATATACAGTGCATTTGGAAAGTATTCAGACCCCTTGACTTCTTCCACATTTTGTTACGTTACAGACTCATTTTAAAAATGGATTACACACTTTGTTTAGTTTTTTTTTCATCACTCTACACACAATACCCCATACTGACATAACATATTTACATAAGTAAATGTCAGTTTACATTTTCAGTGAATGCACACATATAGTCTGAATCTCTCCTTCTCTCTGTCTCCCCTCTCGGGGACCTGAGCCCTAGGACCATACCTCAGGACTATCTGACCTGAAGACTCCTGGCTGTTCCCGTTCCCGGTCCACCTTGTCGTGCTGCTGATCCAGTTTCTGCTGTTCTGCCTGCAGCTATGGAACCCTGACCTGTTCACCAGACATGATACCTGTCCCAGACCTGCTGTTTCATCTCTCTCTCTCCCCCTCTCTCTTTCTACAGCACCTGCTGTCTCTAACTGATTGATTGGCTATGAAAAGCCAACTGACATTTACTCCCTGAGGTGCTGACCTGTTGCACCCTCTACATCCACTGTGATTATTATTTGACCCTGCTGGTCACCTATGAACGTTTGAACATCTTGAAGAACAATCTGTGTTTTATGGCCATGCACTCTTATAATCGTCACTCGGCACAGCCAGAAGAGCTATGAACATTTGAACATCTTGGCCATCTTCTGTTCTAATTTTGGTAATCTATGAACATTTGAACATTTTGGCCATGTTCTGTTATCTCCACCCGGCACAGCCAGAAGAGGACTGGCCACCCCTCAGAGCCTGGTTCTTCTCTAGGTTTCTTCCTCGGTGCCTGACTTTCTATGGTGTTTTTCCTAGTCACCGTGCTTCTACATCTGCATTGCTTGCACTTTGGAGTTTTAGGCTTGGTGTCTGTATAAACACTTTGTGAATTCTGCTGATGTAAAAAGGGCTTTATAAATACATTTGACTGAAAGTTGATTGAATAGGCCTACGTGTTAGAGTTTGAGAAAAAAGACGGGGAGACCATATTTAAATGAAGCCAATTTCATTCCCAAGTTCTGACCTAAAAGATGTTTTATTTTTTATTTGTCACAAGTTCAAACTAAATCTCTAGTCAGCAGCACGTACTGTACTGTTCTCAGAGAGCAAGAGAAAGAGAGACAAGAGTGCCAGCCAGTCATTCAGTGTTATGCTTGACTTTCAGCAACAGTGTGACTGCTCCCCCAAAGGCCTAACCAAATGGCAAGTGTGAGCCATTAGAGGTTTCATATTTTTTGTCGGTTTACTTAAGACTGCCTTTCCGCCATTAAATGACGTCAAACGGCCGCAGCGAAGACTAAATAAGGCCCTTTCCTGTGTGTCACAGTCTGTCTGCAAAACTGTCTTCACTTTACACTGTTTCTAATGGTCGTATTTTTAAACACCCCTAGGTTCTGGTTGAGAGAAAAGTGTGTGTGTGTGTGTGTGTGTGTGAAGAGATACTTTCTATTCTCTATTAAAGACAGACAGAGAAAAATGTTCCCTTAAAAGTCTCTGTTTAGGATAACTACGACGCAGGTGTTTCCCATAAAATTTTATTGAACTAACCAGACAGGGGTTATGGTTGGTACATGGATTCCTCTCCGTGCTTCCTCTTGAGGAGGGGGGGGGGACACAGAATGGCTAGTTTACATACGCATCACTTCCTTTTTCACTCCAGCTCTTGCTTTCCTGTCTGTGTCCCAAATGGCACCCTATTCCATATGTAGTGCACTACTTTTTTTTTTACCAGGCTCAGGTCAATGTAATGCACTATGTAGGGAATAGGGTGCCATTTGGAAAGCAGCCCTTAGATTGACATGTGCCGGCACCACACTTTGTCATGGCAACCAGGATAATCGATCTATCCAAGAAGGACAGGAGGACAAATGGAGAGACAGAGGGAGGGAAGAGGAAGAGGTGGGGGGGATGTCATCATGGATGTGAGATAAAGACCAGGGATGGACAATGATTCTGTCATTAGACCCACTATATATGCAGTGAGCAGAACTACCTCTAGACACAGACGGACGGACGGACGGACGGACGGACGGACAGACAGACAGACAGACAGACACAGACAGACAGACAGACAGACAGACAGACAGACAGACAGACAGACAGACAGACAGACAGACAGACAGACAGACAGACAGACAGACAGGCAGACAGATATAGTGACTAAATTGCCATTCCTATTTGTCATCTCTTCATTCTCAGCCTACAGGAAGCATGTGCCCTCTGGCCAGGAGGGAAGCAAAAGTTGTACCGTTATACAAGAATAGCGAAGCACCCTTTACTGGTTCAAACAGTCGACCAATCATCCTGCTACCGAACCTTAGTAAACTTTTAAACATTATAATAATTGCCCGGATACAATGCTGTTTCAGAATACAAACAAATTAACAACTGACTTTCTATCACATTTATAGGAAAGGGCATTCAACATGTATGGCACTAACACAAATGACTGAAACAAATTGATAATAAGAAGGTTGTGGGAGCTGTTTTGTTAGACATCAGTGCAGCTTTTGACATTATTGATCTTATTCTGCTGCTGAAAAAGCTACGTCCTCTGCTATATCGTGGGCTAAATCAGGGTCACATGAGTGTTTTTTGGTAGTCTAAAACAAAACTACTTTGAAACAAAAGTATACACCTCACACACATGGCTATCGGCTTATCGGCTTTAAAAAAAGAAGACACCTGTACCATGTCAGATATAGAGTTGAAATGTATTCCATTTTGGAATATAACAAAGCCATTAGGTAATTTGACTGCAGGAAAGGGCTACTGGAAGCCTCTCAAACGTAAACTAGGTAGGGTTTGGCATTCCTCAAGGTAGCTGACTAGGCCCCTTACTTTTTAATATTTTTACTAATGACCTGGCACCAGCTTTGAGTAAAGCCTGAGTCCATAAATGCCGATGACTTAATTAACATTACACAGGTCAGCTACCACATAAAGTTAAATCACTGCTGCACAAACAATCAGTTTCAAAATGGGTGTTAAGTAATAAGCTCGTACTAAATATATACATAACAAAACTAAAAGCATTGTATTTGGGACAAATCATTCACTAAACCCTAAGCCTCATCTACATTTTATAATGAATAATGAGGCAATTGAACAAGTTGAGGAGACTAAACTTCTTGGTGTAACCCTAGATTATAAACTGACATAGTCCAAAACATATTGATGCAACGGTAGATACGATGACGAGAGGTCTGTCCGTGATAAAGTGCTGCTTTGCTTTCTTGAAATTTCAATCAACAAAACAAGTCCTAAAGGCCCTAGCTTTATCCTGCCTGGACTGCTGCCCAGTTATATAGTCAAGTGCCACAAAGAAGAACATAGTCAAATAACAGTTGGCCATTAAATGTACACAGAGGGCTAATATTTCAATAACATGTATGTCAATCGCTCCTGGCTCAAAGTAGAGGAGAGATTGACTGCATCACTACTTGTCTTTGTGAGAGGGTTTGACACATTGAAAGCACCGCCTGTTCAAACAGCTAACACACAGCTCAGACACCCATACATACCGACAAATCATGCCACCAGGGGACTCTTCACTGTCCCCAAGTCCAGAACAGACTCTGGGAAAAGCCCAGTACTACATAGAGCCAGGACTACATAGAACTCTCTTCCACATCAAATAACACAAGCGAGCAGTAAAATCTGATTTAAAAAACAGATAAAACAACACCTCACTACACAACATAAACAGTGAAGACACACAACAACAACCACTACACACACACACGCACACACACTTGCACACACACGCACACATTGTAATGTTGTGATATTGTCATATGGTGGATTTTAAATTGTACATTTGTATTAGAGTAATGATGTAATAACATCTTGTATGATGTAATAATGTCTTTTATGACATAATAATGTCTTGTATGATGTAGGCTTTTGTTGTGTTTGGACAACAGCTAATAGGGATCCTAAAAAACACAGACAGACAGACAGACGGACAGACGGACAGACGGACAGATGGACAGACGGACGGACAGAGAGACAGAGAGACAGAGAGACAGACACGGACAGTTACACATGTGAAAGCCTTAGTCTTCCTCTACCTCTTATTACAATAATCAATCCTCTGGTATTACCTTGGATTGAGACTTACAGGGGTCACACCTCACACCTTATGGAGATTGCTCTCTTCCTGTATCTCATTAGAGACCGCTTATGATAACTACTGCCTTGTAATCTTCCATAGATGTTGTGGTTCGCTATATGAGTCGTTTTGTGTCAGCTAAACAAACAATAGACGAGTCTGAAACTGAACAACCACTAGACGAGGCTGAAACTCAACAACTATTAGTCGAAGCTGAAACTCAACAACCACTAGACGATGTTGAAACTCAACAACCACTAGACGAGACTGAAACTGAACAACCACTAAACGAGGCTGAAACTCAACAACCACTAGGCGAGGCTGAAACTCAACAAACACTGAAACTCAACAAACACTAGGTGAGGCTGAAACTCAACAACCACTAGGCGAGGCTGAAACTCAACAAACACTGAAACTCAACAAACACTAGGTGAGGCTGAAACTCAACAAACACTAGACGAGGCTGAAACTCAACAAACACTGAAACTCAACAAACACTAGGCGAAGCTGAAACTCAACAACCACTAGATGAGGCTGAAACTCAACAAACACTAGACGAGGCTGAAACTCAACAAACACGAGACAAGGCTGAAACTCAACAACTATTAGACGAGGCTGAAACTCAACAACCACTAGACAAATCAAATCAAATCAAATAGTATTGGTCATATAAACATATTTATCAGATGTTATTGCGGGTGTAGCGAAATGCTTGTGTTCCTAGTTCCAACAGTGCAGTAATATCTAACAATTCAGTAGAATACACACAAATATAAAAGTAAAACAATGGAATTAAGAAAGGTATAAATATTAGGACGAGCAATGTTGGAGTGGCATTGACCAAAATACAGTAGAATAGAATACAATATATACAGTCAGGTCCATAAATATTTGGACATTGACCAAGTTATTATTATTTTAGCTGTCTACCACAGCATATTAGAGTTGAAATTTTAAAAAAAATGTAAAAAATGTGCAGACTTTGAGCTTTAATTTGATGGTATTCACATCCAAATGTATAGAACGGTATATATAGGAATATAGGAATTGTATAGGAACATCCAAATGTATAGGAATGGTATAGGAATTATAGTACTTTTTATAGGTGGACCCCCCTTTTTAAAGGACCAAAAGTAATTAGGACAATTTGCTGCTCAGCTGTTCCATGGCCAAGTGTGTGTTATTCCCTCATTAGTTAATTTACAAGTAAGCAGATAAAAGGTCTAAAGTTGATTTGAAGTGTGACATTTGCATTTGTAATCTGTTGCTTTTAACCCTCATTATGAAGTCCATAGAGCGGCCACTGCCAGTGAAGCAAGCCATCATTAGGCTGACAAATCAAAACAAACCCATCATTGAGATAGCTGAAACATTAGATGTGGCCAAATCAACTATTTGGTACATTCTTAAGAAGAAAATACGCACTGGTGAGCTCAGGAACACCAAAAGGCCCGGAAGACCACGGAAAACAATTGTGGTGGATGACAGAATAATTATGACAGAATAATTATTTCCCTGGTGAAGAAAAAACAAACCTTCACAACAGTTGTCCAGATCAAGAACACCCTGAAGGAGGTAGACGTATCTGTGTCAAAGTCAACAATCAAGAGTAGACTTCACCAGAGTAAATAAAGACATTGTTTACCACAAGATGTAAATCATTGGTAAGTCTCAAAAACAAGAAGACCAGATTAGACTTGATGATGTGACTGCTGACAAAAGCAGTATGATGAAAATATGAAGTGTTTAGTGCTAATATTATCTGCTCACATTCAGCCAAATGCTTCAAAACTCATTGGACGGCGCTTCACAGTGCAGATGGACAATGACCTGAAGCAATACTACGAAAGAAACTCAATACTTTTTTTTAAGGCAAAGAAGTGGAATGTTCTGCAATGGCCAAGTCAATCACCTGACCCGAATCCAGTTGAGCATGCTTTTTCACTTGCTGGCATAACTGAAGGCAAAACGGCCCGAGAACAAGCAGGAAGTGGAGGCGGCTGCTGTAAAGGCCTGGCAGAGCGTCACCAGGGAAGAAAGCTAGCATCTGGTGATGTCTATGGGTTCCAGACAGACATTGACTGCAAAGTATGTGCAGCGCTATGTATGAAAATGGATGTAATTCCTACACGGACCAGTGATTCCACGTCTATGTACGTATATTGGGCAGCAGCCTCTCACGTGCAGTTTGAGTAACTGGGTGGTAGCCGGCCAGAGATGGCTATTTAACAGTCTGATGGCCTTGAGATAGAAGCTGTTTTTCAGTCTCTCGGTCCCAGCTTTGATGCACCTGTACTGACCTCGCCTTCTGGATGATAGCGGGGTGAACAGGCAGTGGCTCGGGTGGTTGATGTCCTTGATGATCTTTTTGGCCTTCCTGTGACATTGGGTGCTGTAGGTGTCCTGCTGGGCAGGCAGTGTGCCTACCCCCGGTGATGCGTTTTTTAAAAAACTTTAGTCATTCTCTACTAAGGTATCTTTACTTATACTCAAGTATTGGGTAGACGTTTCACCACTGCTTGTTTGTTTGTGATTAGGGCTTTGGAACTGCCCTCTTTCTCTGCTGGTTCCTTTCATAGAGGTGCAACTCTGCGGTGTACAGTACGCCTTTCTCCGTGACCACTGTCTGCATTTCCCCTGAAAACGACTAGTTCCCATGGATATGTTTCAGTCAGGGCCCGGCCTGCACTCTCAAACAGCATTCCTTGTGTTTAGGAAAAACATGGAAGCTGACTGACGTATGAACAGGTCAAAGTGAGCAGTCAGCCATCTTGGCTTCCGTCCCACTTAGCCAAGTGGCCATATGAAAGCTGGGTTTGTGTTGCTGGAGCTGCCTACAACGGTGCCGGTGTTTTTGTGTTTGTGTATGTGTGTGAGTGTGTGTGTGTGTGTGACTGTGTGAGTGTGTGTATGTGTGTGAGTGTGTGTATGTGTGTGAGTGTGTGTATGTGTGTGAGTGTGTGAGTGTGTGTATGCGTGTGATTGTGTGTATGTGTGTGTGTGTGTGTGTACTGTTTGCGTGTGAGTGTGTGTATGTGTGTATGTGTGTGAGTGTGTGTATGCGTGTGTGTGTGTACTGTTTGCGTGTGAGTGTGTGAGTGTGTGTATGTGTGTGAGTGTGTGTATGCATGTGAGTTTGTGTAAGCGTGAGTGTGTGTATGCGTGTGTGTGTGTACTGTTTGCCTGTGTGTGTGTATGCGTGTGAGTGTGTGTACTGTTTGCGTGTGAGTGTGTGTATGCATGTGTGTGTGTGTACTGTTTGCGTGTGAGTGTGTGAGTGTGTGTTTGTTTGTGTATGCGTGTGAGTGTGTGTATGTGTGTGTGTGTACTGTTTGCGTGTGAGTGTGTGAGTGTGTGTTTGTTTGTGTATGGGTGTGAGTGTGTGTATGTGTGTGAGTGTGTGTATGCGTGTGAGTGTGTGTATGCGTGTGTATGTGTGTGTGTGTGTGTGTATGTGTGTGAGTGTGTGTGTACTGTTTGCGTGTGAGTGTGTGAGTGTGTGTATGCGTGTGAGTGTGTGTGTGTGTGTGTTTGTTTGTGTATGAGTGTGAGTGTGTGTTTGTGTGTGTATGCGTGTGAGTTTGTGTATGCGTGTGAGTTTGTGTATGCGTGTGAGTGTGTGTATGCGTGTGAGTGTGAGTGTGAGTGTGTGTATGCGTGTGAGTGTGAGTGTGTACTGTTTGCGTGTGAGTGTGTGAGTGTGTGAGTGTGTGTTTGTTTGTGAGTGTGTTAGTGTGTGTTTTTTGTGTGCGTGTGAGTGTGTGAGTGTGTCAGTGTGTGTTTCTTTGTGTGCGTGTGCTGCTGCTCCGACAAGGTGGACGGCCTGTTGTTTTTCCTGGCAAAGCTTGATCAAACAGACCAATTACATTGCCTCTGCCCGGTGTGTCAAACTCTGATCTACGGTTTTATTTTGCATTATTTGACAGAGGCTTAGGGAATAAATCTGGGGTCTTGAGAACAGAACAAGAGAGACAGAGATGTCTAATAAGGGCTTCTGAAGTTTCCTATGGTTTGCATATAAATCCTGAGTGGTAGCAGGTACACTATATTGTGGGGTGGCAGGGCAGCCTAATGGTTAGAGTGTTGGAGTACTAGGCCGTCATTGAAAATAAGAATTTGTTCTTAACTGACTTGCCTAGTTAAATAAAGGTAAAAAAAAAAATATATATAACATCTATAAAAAAATATAACATCTCATCCCAATACGCATCTCAATATAACATCTCATTACGCATCACTACATCTCAATATAGCATCACTACATCGCAATATAACATCACTACATCGCAATATAGCAGGGTAGCCTTGTGGTTAGAGCATTGGACTAGAAACCGCAAGGTTGTGAGTTCAAACCCCCCGAGCTGACAAGGTACAGATCTGTCGTTCTGCCACTGAACAGGCAGTTAACCCACTGTTCCTAGGCAGTCATTGAAAATAAGAATTTGATCTTAACTGACTTTCCTGTTTAAATAAAGGTTTTATAAAAAATATTGCGTCTGTCTGCTAGAAAAAGACGCAAACTTTCAATTAGAAGGGCCAACAGAGAGACCAGATCTGGGTTCAAATACTATTTGAAATAATTTCAAATGTTTTATCTGGGCTTCATTGAGGTTGCCTGGCACATTGGAACCAATAGAATCATCGCGAAACTGCAAACCCCACCCATCTGCCACTCCCTGTAGACTAAAAGCAAACAAGGGAGAAATATTTCAAATAGTATTTGAACCTAGGTCTGGAATTAGACTAAAAGCAAACAAGAAAGAAATATTTCAAATAGTATTTGAACCCAGGTCTGGAATTAGAACGGACACATGGTCAAAGCAAGGGGTGCTGCAGTGAACAGCTTTCTGGTGCTATAATCTGAAATATTCAAAACTTATACATGGGACTTCTCTCTAACTCTGCTGAATGCCGTAAAATGCATTATTCATCTGAAGCTGTGTTTCAACTCCTCTCTCTGCCTACGGCACTCTCACCCCCAAGAGTGAAGCAAGTACCCTTCCCTTTTCAAATTCAATCCCAAATCTTCCTCCTGTTTTAAAAAAAATAATCTTGTTATTTATTAAAGTGACTTTTTTCTCCAAAGCTGGGTTCTGGATGTGTGAGTCTGCTGGATGAGGTGTCTACACATTAGAGAGAGAGGGAGGGAGAGAGGGAGAGAGAGAGAGAGAGAGGGAGAGGGAGGGAGGGAGGGAGAGAGAGAGAGGGAGCAAGATGGAGAGAGAGAGAGAGAGAGAGAGAGAGAGAGAGAGAGGAGAGAGAGAGAGAGAGAGAGAGAGAGAGGGGGACAGAAAGAAAAACATAGAACAAACCGAGAGTGAGAGACAGACAGAAACAGAGCGAGAGAGACAGAGCAAGAGGGAGCGAGATGGAGAGAGAGAGAGCGAGCGAGAGGGAGAGAGGGAGAGAGAGAGAGGGAGAGAGAGAGAGAGAGATAGGGAGAGAGAGAGAGCGAGAGAGAGAGAGGGAGAGAGAGAGAGATAGAGAGAGGGAGAGAGAGAGAGAGCGAGCGAGCGAGAGAGAGAGAGAGAGAGGGAGAGGGAGAGAGAGAGAGAAAGAGAAAGAGGGAGAGAAAGAGGGAGAGAGCCTGCTTTTAAGAGAAGCTGACTGGTCTTTAAAGCGAAAGTCTTTCACGTACAGTAGTGAATTATTAATTTAAAGGTCCAACTCAATCTATTATTTGTCAGGGTTGTGGATTAGGTCCTGAGAAATCTTGATTGATCGTCAATGTGTGTGGGTGCGTCTGTGATGTTCTGAATCTCTCAGCTGGCCACCTTGCTTACAACCTGTACATATGGAATGGACATGACACAGACCTACATTAGTGTCTGATGACACGAACCTACATCAGTGTCTGATGACAGACCTACAACATTGTCTGATGACAAACCTACATCAGTGTCTGATGACAGACCTACAACATTGTCTGATGACAAACCTACATCAGTGTCTGATGACAAACCTACATCAGTGTCTGATGACAGACCTACATCAGTGTCTGATGACAAACCTACATCAGTGTCAGATGACAGACCTACATCAGTGTCTGATGACAAACCTACATCAGTGTCTGAGGACACAAACCTACATCAGTGTCTGATGACAAACCTACATCAGTGTCTGAGGACAAACCTACATCAGTGTCTGATGACAAACCTACATCAGTGTCTGAGGACACAAACCTACATTAGTGTCTGATGACAGACCTACATTAGTGTCTGATGACAGACCTACATCAGTGTCTGATGACAGACCTACATCAGTGTCTGATGACACTAACCTACATCAGTGTCTGATGACACTAACCTACATGAGTGTCTGATGACACAAACCTACATGAGTGTCTGATGACACAAACCTACAACAGTGTCTGATGACACAAACCTATATCAGTGTCTGATGACACAAACCTACATCAGTGTCTGATGACACAAACCTACAACAGTGTCTGTTTAAAACTAAGGTATTTTATTCGATGAATTTTATTCTGTATTTAACACATATATAAACACGGTGTTCCACAGGGTAGAGTATCAGAGACTTCAAAGTCTAGTCTGATCTCTGCAGTCCCTCGTCTAGAAAACTTCAGCGCAAAATATTCTCTTATTTTTTTATATCTTGTAATGAGCTCAGAAGAAAAACCAAAGGGATTACACTTCACATCAATAGTTTTGATTTCGTCTTATCGTCTTTCGTCTGAATATGTAATATTTAATATCATTATATATTCTCTTTGCAGCATCTTGTCAAGGGAGCGTTTCATTGTCTCGTTGTCGTTGTACCGTGGTTTTAATTCTGTGGATTAAAATACATTTATATTGGGGATTGGATATTGAGATTGAATATTGGTATTGAGATTTTGATTGAAAAAAACTGGGAGAGGAAATTTGTCTGGTTTCAACCGCTGAGAGAGAAAGATAGAGGGGCGGGGGTGTGAGTGAAAGCTAGAAAGGTAGTGAGAATGTGAGTGAGGTTTGTGGAGCAGGGATAAAGGGTGGAGAAGAGGTTCTGTCCCCTGTACCTAGGTGGAAACTTGGCATTTGGGCAAAAAGGCTGCCAATGTGGGCACTGCCATAGATTTCACACTCCGCACACCAAGTGCCAAACACAATGTAAACTTGGTTCAATCACTCTTTAAACCTCTCTCTCTTTCTCTCTCTCTCTTCCTCATTCTCATTCTCTCTCCCTCTCTTTCTCTCTCCTCCTCTTTGTCTTTTATCACCACTGCTGAAGTATTCTTACATTATTATATCTATGAATTGTCTACAAAACTATGCAGCTAAATGCATAACCAGGGGGTATATGAGTTCCCAGTGCTAAGACTAGACCAGACTCCATCATCTCCCACCTTCTAAAGCAGGAATACTGGTCATCTGCACTTCAAAATGTCTTATCTGTTTTTCTCCCTCACCACGGTCTCTTCAGAAGTTTGTCTGACTACATTTTGTTCTCCCACCTTTCCTCAGATGGCCCCCGACCTGCAGCACTTCCAGGCGGTGATGGTCAGCTAGGAGCGGCCATTGTGCTGCAAAATAAGATCATGGCATTGGGCAAGAGCTGGAAGCCAATCACCTGGAGAGCCTGCTCAATGCCGACATAAGCAACCCTGCCGTTGTCATCACATTGATGGAGGAGGCTGCACTCTGCGGCAATGTGCACCAGGTCAGTTTTGAGGGGACTGAGATCAAAATAAAGTATTGTTTGTGTACAAAAACTGTAAATAAAAAACTACAAAGGGTGAAGTGGTGGAGGGTGTCCACCACCGTAGAGCTGGTTATGACCTTTAGCCTGTGACCTTTACCCTGTCCACGACCGTTCTCTTGCCTATTCCCTTTGGATTTAATTTAACATCTTAAACTCCTAACATCTGCCTCCTGTGTGTGAATCTGGGTCTCGCCTAGTGTCATGATATGGATGGTGTCATCCCCAGAGAGCTGGTTAAAGGATCTGAATACTTTGCACACACACACACACACACACATAAACACACACACACACACACACACACACACACACACACACACACATACACACACACACACATAAACACACACACACACACACACACACACACACATTTTGACTGAATAATGCCGATTAAGAGCTGAAAATTCTGTGATTCCTTTGGATTTTCCTTAGGAACACCAGGGTCTTTGGTTGGGGTGAACTAGGAACACCAGGGTCTTTGGTTGGGGTGAACTAGGAACACCAGGGTCTTTGGTTGGGGTGAACTAGGAACACCAGGGTCTTTGGTTGGGGTGAACTAGGAACACCAGGGTCTTTGGTTGGGGTGAACTAGGAACACCAGGGTCTTTGGTTGGGGTGAACTAGGAACACCAGGGTCTTTGGTTGGGGTGAACTAGGAACACCAGGGTCTTTGGTTGGGGTGAACTAGGAACACCAGGGTCTTTGGTTGGGGTGAACTAGGAACACCAGGGTCTTTGGTTGGGGTGAACTAGGAACACCAGGGTCTTTGGTTGGGGTGAACTAGGAACACCAGGGTCTTTGGTTGGGGTGAACTAGGAACACCAGGGTCTTTGGTTGGGGTGAACTAGGAACACCAGGGTCTTTGGTTGGGGTGAACTAGGAACACCAGGGTCTTTGGTTGGGGTGAACTAGGAACACCAGGGTCTTTGGTTGGGGTGAACTAGGAACACCAGGGTCTTTGGTTGGGGTGAACTAGGAACACCAGGGTCTTTGGTTGGGGTGAACTAGGAACACCAGGGTCTTTGGTTGGGGTGAACTAGGAACACCAGGGTCTTTGGTTGGGGTGAACTAGGAACACCAGGGTCTTTGGTTGGGGTGAACTAGGAACACCAGGGTCTTTGGTTGGGGTGAACTAGGAACACCAGGGTCTTTGGTTGGGGTGAACTAGGAACACCAGGGTCTTTGGTTGGGGTGAACTAGGAACACCAGGGTCTTTGGTTGGGGTGAACTAGGAACACCAGGGTCTTTGGTTGGGGTGAACTAGGAACACCAGGGTCTTTGGTTGGGGTGAACTAGGAACACCAGGGTCTTTGGTTGGGGTGAACTAGGAACACCAGGGTCTTTGGTTGGGGTGAACTAGGAACACCAGGGTCTTTGGTTGGGGTGAACTAGGAACACCAGGGTCTTTGGTTGGGGTGAACTAGGAACACCAGGGTATTTGGTTGGGGTGAACTAGGACCACTAGGGTCTTTGGTTGGGGTGAACTAGGACCACTAGGGTCTTTGGTTGGGGTGAACTAGGACCACTAGGGTCTTTGGTTGGGGTGAACTAGTGTGACGACCCTCCCACTCTGTCTGCCGTATTCTGTCTTTGTTCTTGTTTCCTTATTAGGATGCTGGTGGGCGGAGTTGGGGAGGGTCGTCAGCTACATGGGAAACACCTGGGCCAGGTGTGTCCCAGAATAAATGGACCTCTTCCACATTCATGGAGGAGACTCTCTCCATGCAGACACCTTTGTAGATTGTGTTGTGGTTCTTGGTGGCCTTTTGTTTGTTTGCATTGGCACCTTTCAACACCCTGCATTATCACATTCATGCATGCAAAACACTCACTTACACTACTGATTACTGATTACACACACCATTGTATATTTTCCTTAGTTGCTTTAGTTAATAAATATATATTTTATTACTCCTTATCTCCACGTTGTCTCCCTTTGTTACGGGCTTTGAGCCGGTTCGTGACAAGTGGGGGCTCATCCGGGATCTTTGAACTATTGGTTTGGGAGACCGTGGAGGTACGTGTTTGGTTTGCATATTGTGTTTGAGTTTGATAGGCCCAGTATTGGTAGCTTTTGTTGCTTGGTTTGTGTGCTGCGTTGGAGAGAGATAATGGTTAGTTTCCAGGCCCTGCCTAGCCTGAACTCTTGTTCTGCTTTCTGTTGGGAAGTCAGTCTGAGGAGGTGAGTAAATCGGCTGTGTACCTCGGTAGGAGATTTCTGTAGGGTAGTGGAACTTGCTACCTGGAGCTATAGCCTTTTACCCCTGATAGGCTTAGCGACGTGTTTCATTTTTGGACATGTTTGGCATGGTTAAATGTTTGTTATTTTTGTGTGGTGTCTGTGGACTGAGCAGTTGTCTCGGTGGCACATCCGTGGCTTGGTGGAATTTGCCAGCATGCTGGGGAGTTTTTCCTTGCCAGCGGGCTACAGTGCGTAAATTCCCACCGCAAATCTGCACGAAGACTAGGGTTGAGTTATTGTAGGTTTGGGGAAGCTCCATATCTCATCTCTCTTCTGTGGTGCTCAGGGTGATTGTCATTTCTCTGGTTGTGGTCTGATGTGCTCAGCAGAGGGGTTGAGCAAGATTATTTACTTTACTTATGACTATGGTGTCTCATGTACACAAGTTAATTCGCTTTCCATCAGAGGACCTGTTAGAATTATGTACTAAAGAACAGCTGTTGAAGATGGCTGTACACTACAAGATTAAATGATTGAAATCAGTGAAATTATGAATCGTTGGAAGTGACTATGAATCGTTGGAAGTGACTATGAATCGTTGGAAGTGACTATGAATCGTTGGAAGTGACTATGAATCGTTGGAAGTGACTATGAATCGTTGGAAGTGACTGAATCGTTGGGAGTTGTAAAAATTAAGGACCCTGATGTTCTTTTCGTTGGAGTTTGTAGCTGTTGTGGTCTTTTGTGCCATGTTACTGAATGTTTACGTGACTGACCATTGGTTGGGGTTGTCATCTTCTATCTTTCCTGTCTGTTCCCTCCTGGTCTCGTTTTCTTCTTTCCTCTTAAATATTGATTCCTATGCGCAAAGGTTGCTGAGGTCTGGGGAGGAGGAGGTTTGTTGGTGCAGGTGGAGGTGTGAATACATAACCCCTCATCAATTTGGGACGCAGAGGCTGTGTCGATTTGGGACGCAGAGGCTGTGTCGATTTGGGACGCAGAGGCTGTGTCGATTTGGGACGCAGAGGCTGTGTCGATTTGGGACGCAGAGGCTGTGTCGATTTGGGACGCAGAGGCTGTGTCGATTTGGGACGCCAGAGGCTGGTATGTTCCGGGGTCCTTGTTGGTTCCATGGTTTATGGGGGGGAATGTGACGACCCTCCCACTCTGTCTGCCGTATTCTGTCTTTGTTCTTGTTTCCTTATTAGGATGCCGGTGGGCGGAGTTGGGGAGGGTCGTCGGCTACATGGGAAACACCTGGGCCAGGTGTGTCCCAGGATAAATAGACCTCTTCCACATTCATGGAGGAGACTCTCTCCATGCAGACACCTTTGTAGATTGTGTTGTGGTTCTTGGTGGTCTTTTGTTTGTTTGCATTGGCACCTTTCAACACCCTGCATTATCACATTCATGCATGCAAAACACTCACACTACTGATTACACACACCATTGTATATTTTCCTTAGTTGCTTTAGTTAATAAACATATATTTTGTTACTCCTTATCTCCACGTTGTCTCCCTTTGTTACGGGCTTTGAGCCGGTTCGTGACACTAGTAACACCAGAGTCTTTGGTTGGGGTGAACTAGTAACACCAGAGTCTTTGGTTGGGGTAAACTAGTAACACCAGAGTCTTTGGTTGGGATGAACTAGTAACACCAGAGTCTTTGGTTGGGATGAACTAGTAACACCAGAGTCTTTGGTTGGGGTGAACTAGTAACACCAGAGTCTTTGGTTGGGATGAACTAGTAACACCAGAGTCTTTGGTTGGGGTGAACTAGAAACACCAGGAACTTTGGTTGGGATGAACTAGTAACACCAGAGTCTTTGGTTGGGGTGAACTAGGAACACCAGGGTATTTGGTTGGGGTGAACTAGGAACACCAGAGTCTTTGGTTGGGATGAACTAGGAACACCAGGGTATTTGGTTGGGGTGAACTAGGAACACCAGAGTCTTTGGTTGGGATGAACTAGGAACACCAGAGTCGTTGGTTGGGATGAACTAGGGACACTGTTCTGCTGTTATTCCAGGGGGAAAATCAGTGAACCTGACAACCCATATGCCCCATCACTGTCTCCGTCCCAAATGCTACCCTATCTCCTATACAGTACTTCTGACCAGGGCCCATCAAAACTAGTGCACTGTATAGGGAATAGTGTGATATTTGGGAGACACACATGGCCTGATTAGGGCTGTTATTCTGTTCTGTTCTAGTGTCATTGTCAATGAAACTGTATCTGTGTAGAGAGATTAGGATTTGGCATGGCTATGACTTTAGTGTAGAAACAAGCAAATACACAACAACACACACAGACACACACACACACACACATAAACACATACACATAAACACAGACACACACACACATAGACACAGACACACACACACAACACCGCTTGCACTTTGCCTTCGTAATCGAGATTGAACCAGTCACTCATAAAGATAGTTTGTATGTGTTATGTATTGTGCTTTATGAGAAAAAAGGAGATGCAACAACATACCAGCTCACCAACAGGAGAAGACGAAGAACATACCAGCTCACCAACAGGTGAAGAAGAACATACCAGCTCACCACAGGTGAAGAAGAACATACCAGCTCACCACAGGTGAAGAAGAACATACCAGCTCACCAACAGGAGAAGACGAAGAACATACCAGCTCACCAACAGGAGAAGACGAAGAACATACCAGCTCACCAACAGGAGAAGACGAAGAACATACCAGCTCACCAACAGGTGAAGAAGAACATACCAGCTCACCACAGGTGAAGAAGAACATACCAGCTCACCAACAGTTAAAGAAGAACATACCAGCTCACCAACAGGAGAAGAAGAAGAACATACCAGCTCACCAACAGGTGAAGAAGAAGAACATATCAGCTCACCAACAGGTGAAGAAGAAGAACATATCAGCTCACCAACTGGTGAAGAAGAAGAACATACCAGCTCACCAACTGGTGAAGAAGAAGAACATACCAGCTCACCAACAGGTGAAGAAGAAGAACATATCAGCTCACCAACTGGTGAAGAAGAAGAACATAACAGCTCAACAACAGGTGAAGAAGTAGGACATACCAGCTCACCAACAGGTGAAGAAGAAGAACATAACAGCTCACCAACAGGTGAAGAACAGGGCTCCGGGCAGCCGAGCGGAAATGGAGGAAAACTCGCATCCCTGCGGACCTGGCATCCTTTCACTCCCTCCTCTCTACATTTTCCTCCTCTGTCTCTGCTGCTAAAGCCACTTTCTACCACTCTAAATTCCAAGCATCTGCCTCTAACCCTAGGAAGCTCTTTGCCACCTTCTCCTCCCTCCTGAATCCTCCTCCCCCTCCCCCCCCTCCTCCCTCTCTGCAGATGACTTCGTCAACCATTTTGAAAAGAAGGTCGACAACATCCGATCCTCGTTTGCTAAGTCAAACGACACCGCTGGTTCTGCTCACACTGCCCTACCCTGTGCTCTGACCTCTTTCTCCCCTCTCTCTCCAGATGAAATCTCGCTTCTTGTGATGGCCGGCCGCCCAACAACCTGCCCGCTTGACCCTATCCCCTCCTCTCTTCTCCAGACCATTTCCGGAGACCTTCTCCCTTACCTCACCTCGCTCATCAACTCATCCCTGGCCGCTGGCTACGTCCCTTCCGTCTTCAAGAGAGCGAGAGTTGCACCCCTTCTGAAAAAACCTACACTCGATCCCTCCGATGTCAACAACTACAGACCAGTATCCCTTCTTTCTTTTCTCTCCAAAACTCTTGAACGTGCCGTCCTTGGCCAGCTCTCCCGCTATCTCTCTCAGAATGACCTTCTTGATCCAAATCAGTCAGGTTTCAAGACTAGTCATTCAACTGAGACTGCTCTTCTCTGTATCACGGAGGCGCTCCGCACTGCTAAAGCTAACTCTCTCTCCTCTGCTCTCATCCTTCTAGACCTATCGGCTGCCTTCGATACTGTGAACCATCAGATCCTCCTCTCCACCCTCTCCGAGTTGGGCATCTCCGGCGCGGCCCACGCTTGGATTGCGTCCTACCTGACAGGTCGCTCCTACCAGGTGGCGTGGCGAGAATCTGTCTCCTCGCCACGCGCTCTCACCACTGGTGTCCCCCAGGGCTCTGTTCTAGGCCCTCTCCTATTCTCGCTATACACCAAGTCACTTGGCTCTGTCATAACCTCACATGGTCTCTCCTATCATTGCTATGCAGACGACACACAATTAATCTTCTCCTTTCCCCCTTCTGATGACCAGGTGGCGAATCGCATCTCTGCATGTCTGGCAGACATATCAGTGTGGATGACGGATCACCACCTCAAGCTGAACCTCGGCAAGACGGAGCTGCTCTTCCTCCCGGGGAAGGACTGCCCGTTCCATGATCTCGCCATCACGGTTGACAACTCCATTGTGTCCTCCTCCCAGAGCGCTAAGAACCTTGGCGTGATCCTGGACAACACCCTGTCGTTCTCAACTAACATCAAGGCGGTGGCCCGTTCCTGTAGGTTCATGCTCTACAACATCCGCAGAGTACGACCCTGCCTCACACAGGAAGCGGCGCAGGTCCTAATCCAGGCACTTGTCATCTCCCGTCTGGATTACTGCAACTCGCTGTTGGCTGGGCTCCCTGCCTGTGCCATTAAACCCCTACAACTTATCCAGAACGCCGCAGCCCGTCTGGTGTTCAACCTTCCCAAGTTCTCTCAAGTCACCCCGCTCCTCCGCTCTCTCCACTGGCTTCCAGTTGAAGCTCGCATCCGCTACAAGACCATGGTGCTTGCCTACGGAGCTGTGTGGGGAACGGCACCGCAGTACCTCCAGGCTCTGATCAGGCCCTACACCCAAACAAGGGCACTGCGTTCATCCACCTCTGGCCTGCTCGCCTCCCTACCACTGAGGAAGTACAGTTCCCACTCAGCCCAGTCAAAACTGTTCGCTGCTCTGGCCCCCCAATGGTGGAACAAACTCCCTCACGACGCCAGGACAGCGGAGTCAATCACCACCTTCCGGAGACACCTGAAACCCCACCTCTTTAAGGAATACCTAGGATAGGATAAAGAAATCCTTCTCACCCCCCCCCTTAAATGATTTAGATGCACTATTGTAAAGTGGCTGTTCCACTGGATGTCATAAGGTGGATTCACCAATTTGTAAGTCGCTCTGGATAAGAGCGTCTGCCAAATGACTTAAATGTAATGTTAAATGTAAATGTAAATGAAGAAGTAGGACATACCAGCTCACCAACTGGTGAAGAAGAAGAACATACCAGCTCACCAACTGGTGAAGAAGAAGAACATACCAGCTCACCAACAGGTGAAGAAGAAGAAGAGCATACCAGCTCACCAACAGGTGAAGAAGAAGAACATAGAGGCTCACCAACAGGTGAAGACGAAGAACATACCAGCTCACCAACAGTTAAAGAAGAACATACCAGCTCACCAACAGGAGAAGAAGAAGAACATACCAGCTCACCAACTGGTGAAGAAGAAGAACATACCAGCTCACCAACAGGTGAAGAAGAAGAACATAGAGGCTCACCAACAGGTGAAGACGAAGAACATACCAGCTCACCAACTTGGTGAAGAAGTAGGACATACCAGCTAACCAACAGGAGGAGGAGAAGAAGAAGAAGAAGAAGAAGAAGAAGAAGAAGAAGAAGAAGTAGGACATACCAGCTAACCAACAGGAGGAGGAGAAGAAGAAGAAGAAGAAGAAGAAGAAGAAGAAGAAGAAGAAGAAGAACATACCAGCTCACCAACAGGTGAAGAAGAAGAACATAGAGGCTCACCAACAGGAGGAGAAGAACATACCAGCTCACCAACAGGAGAAGAAGAACATACCAACTCACCAACAGGAGAAGAAGAACATACCAGCTCACCAACAGGTGAAGAAGAAGAACATAGAGGCTCACCAACAGGAGGAGAAGAACATACCAGCTCACCAACAGGAGAAGAAGAACATACCAACTCACCAATAGTTGAAGAAGAACATACCAGCTCACCAACAGGTGAAGAAGAAGAAGAACATACCAGCTCACCAACAGGAGAAGAAGAACATACCAGCTCACCAACAGGTGAAGAAGAAGAACATACCAGCTCACCAACAGGAGGAGAAGAACATACCAGCTCACCAACAGGAGAAGAAGAACATACCAGCTCATCAACAGGTGAAGAAGAACATACCAGCTCACCAACAGGTGAAGAAGAACATACCAGCTCACCAACAGGAGAAGAAGAACATACCAGCTCACCACAGGTGAAGAAGAACATACCAGCTCACCAACAGGAGAAGAAGAACATACCAGCTCATCAACAGGTGAAGAAGAACATACCAGCTCACCACAGGTGAAGAAGAACATACCAGCTCACCAACAGGAGAAGAAGAAGAAGAACATACCAGCTCACCAACAGGAGAAGAAGAAGAAGAACATACCAGCTCACCAACAGGAGAAGAAGAAGAAGAACATACCAGCTCACCAACAGGAGAAGAAGAAGAAGAACATACCAGCTCACCAACAGGAGAAGAAGAAGAAGAACATACCAGCTCACCAACAGGAGAAGAAGAAGAACATACCAGCTCACCAACAGGTGAAGAAGAACATACCAGCTCACCACAGGTGAAGAAGAACATACCAGCTCACCAACAGGAGAAGAAGAAGAAGAACATACCAGCTCACCAACAGGAGAAGAAGAAGAAGAACATACCAGCTCACCAACAGGAGAAGAAGAAGAAGAACATACCAGCTCACCAACAGGAGAAGAAGAAGAAGAACATACCAGCTCACCAACAGGAGAAGAAGAAGAACATACCAGCTCACCAACAGGTGAAGAAGAACATACCAGCTCACCACAGGTGAAGAAGAACATACCAGCTCACCAACAGGAGAAGAAGAAGAAGAGCATACCAGCTCACCAACAGGAGAAGAAGAAGTAGAACATACCAGCTCACCAACAGGAGAAGAAGAAGAAGAGCATACCAGCTCACCAACAGGAGAAGAAGAAGAAGAACATACCAGCTCACCAACAGGAGAAGAAGAAGAAGAGCATACCAGCTCACCAACAGGAGAAGAAGAAGAAGAACATACCAGCTCACCAACAGGAGAAGAAGAAGAAGAACATACCAGCTCACCAACAGGAGAAGAAGAAGAACATACCAGCTCACCAACAGGTGAAGAAGAAGAACATACCAGCTCACCAACAGGAGAAGAAGAAGAAGAACATACCAGCTCACCAACAGGAGAAGAAGAAGAAGAGCATACCAGCTCACCAACAGGAGAAGAAGAAGAAGAACATACCAGCTCACCAACAGGTGAAGAAGAAGAACATACCAGCTCACCAACAGGAGAAGAAGAAGAAGAACATACCAGCTCACCAACAGGAGAAGAAGAAGAAGAGCATACCAGCTCACCAACAGGAGAAGAAGAAGAAGAACATACCAGCTCACCAACAGGAGAAGAAGAAGAAGAACATACCAGCTCACCAACAGGTGAAGAAGAAGAACATACCAGCTCACCAACAGGTGAAGAAGAAGAACATACCAGCTCACCAACAGGAGAAGAAGAAGAAGAACATACCAGCTCACCAACAGGAGAAGAAGAAGAACATACCAGCTCACCAACAGGAGAAGAAGAAGAAGAACATACCAGCTCACCAACAGGAGAAGAAGAAGAAGAACATACCAGCTCACCAACAGGAGAAGAAGAAGAAGAACATACCAGCTCACCAACAGGAGAAGAAGAAGAAGAACATACCAGCTCACCAACAGGAGAAGAAGAAGAACATACCAGCTCACCAACAGGAGAAGAAGAAGAAGAACATACCAGCTCACCAACAGGAGAAGAAGAAGAAGAACATACCAGCTCACCAACAGGAGAAGAAGAACATACCAGCTCACCAACAGGAGAAGAAGAAGAACATACCAGCTCACCAACGGGGGGCAAGGTTGCACAAGCAAACTGCTTTACAGCATTATAGCACTGATCCCCTGGCTAAAGTCAAACTCTATCCCCCTCATCTCAGAATGTCAGCTCACCTTTGGTTACAAGAAGAAGAAGACACCACCCACAGTCCATTCATGGTGTAGCCTATAGTTCATGTCAGATCCACTGTGTTGTCTGTTTTGTTTGTAGGCAGAGCTGTGAACACTGTGAGATGATCGACTGACAGATCACTGAACAACACAGGCCCTGACCTCCCCCTTTACCTCCTCTCTCATTTGCTCTCACTCTCCCTCTCATATCTCTCCCTGTTGTGTTTAGGTGAGCACAGAATGTACATGCAGAGACACATACTGTAAGTGCATGTCAGTGATGTCTTCTGAAATATTGATGACAACCCCCCCCCCCCCCACACACACACACACGCACACACACACACCACCCATTGTTAGTAACACTTTAAAGGTTGGTAATTGAATAATTAACCATTCATAAAATTTAATTGATGTTTCAACCAAATGTATGCATGGCCTTCATCAAAATGTTACTAAATATTTCGCAAATGCAAACACATTATTAATTCATGCACTGAGAAGATATGAGAGGGGGAAAAACTGCTGGGGTGATGCGAATGTTGATGGATTCATTTTCCTGCTTTTCTAGCAGGGACAGCGCCTAATCCTATACCGTGAAGGTTTGGTAGTGAATGATTTTGGGGGTTGCACTTCGCTTGCATCCCTTACTCCTCATCCTCCCTAGCTACCCCTCTACTCTACTCGGGTGAAAGAGCTTGAGGCACGAGAACACTCACACCCTCTCACGCACGGACATTTTCAGAGTTGATGACTGACATTTACAACCACCTAAAAGACCGATGCACATTACCACCGCAATTAACACTGGGATTCTCGGAGGCAGCGGGTGCTAGTGCGTGTGGAATAATTCGGTTTCTCTAAAAAATGAACGGATAAGTTTTCAATTTATAACCAGAGCTCGTGTGGCGTCGTTAAAAGCTACACCTCGAAATATATTTGGTTTTGAAAAGACAACGCCTGGAAATATTAATAAGGAAAGTCGAGAGAAGATAAGAAAAAAAAAACATCAAATAAGTATGACAGTGTGAGAGACAGAGCATCACAAAAGGAGGGCAGTAGCGCGCATCTGTGTTGATGATGATGATGTGATGCGAAGAATGAAAGACATGTCCTAGATCTGCTCTCCCTGCAATATGTCCTGAGTTGGTCTGTGACTGAAGACTCCTGCCTCAGTACATTGCGTCTATTTTGGGGTGTATTTCATTATTTGCATTACTGTATCTGAATAAGAAACACAGATAGAGAGAAAACCAATCGGACAGTGTCGCCCGGTCACCGTGCGTATAATGGAGACTCGTTTGTTTATGACCGTGTGGTGAAATATTTGCCGACCTATGTAGCCGTTAATTCTATTGGCGATCTATTCTTTTTTTCAATGGATGATTGTGTCAGGGTTCTTAGTTCGTTCTGTCAATAACGCATCGGTAATAACTCATGCCATGTCCCATTACCCGATAGCCACTCTGGTCTAGAGGTAGCTTTCATACTGCTTCATAGCTATACTTCCTTAATACTGCTATATGAGTGATGGCAATGCCAGTAGTAGAATCTGACAGTAGCAGTGGTGTAGCACATCTACGGAACAGTAGCAGTAACAGCACCAGCGTTCGCGAGAAAACCTCCAGGGCACCGGAGCGCAATGGTTATGTGAAAACAAGTTTCATCCAGCCACTGCCCGACAGTCGAGATCGAGATGGTGATTACTCATATGGGTCGTGCATGGTGAGGCTCGTATTCAAGATATGGAGTTCCCAAAGACTCCGGCGTGTAGTATGTGTGGGCTCACTGTCTGTTTTTCTCGCTCTGGTGGTTAAATTAGCCGACTGGAGGACTGAGCTCAGTAGCAGTGGTAACACTAACAGCGGGCTGCACTCCAGCTCTCCTGTTCATTTCGTGTCAGGCTACGCAGGGGAGTTGTTGCTAACTCTCTGGCATCTGATCTCGCCTGTATTTACCCTCGTATGTGCCTTCTTTTGGGTGGGTTTGTATTTGATCCGCTGCGGAGTGCTTATCCAAACCGCCCTTTTCCTCCTCACTCTTTGCCACCTGGGAGAGACAGCGGCGTGGGCTCTCGTGCACGGCGGGACTTGGACGGATGAACAACAGCCGTTTTCCTTCAGCACGTCAGCGGCCGCGGTCGTGCTCGCCTGCCTGGCAACCGGCACACTCATGGTAGCGCGGCTCAAGCACGGCATCTCGGTCATAGTGTTCGTAAGCGTCGTTCGGACTATCTCGCTCATCTCGCTGCACAAAGTCCGGGCCACTTGGAGACCTTACGTGGCGTACCTGGTGGGAGTGTTGGGTATCCTACTGGCGAGGTATGCTGATAGTCTACTTCCGAACCAAGGGATACCCCGGGAGGGCTGTACCCCCTCTGTGACTGGGGCGAGGGAAGGGGACGAGACCCCTGTGTTTAAAAGGCGAAGGAGGTCCAGTTCTGTGATCTCCACAGACATGGCACACAGTCAGTCCAACAGCAAGTCACACAGGAGGACCTCGCTGCCATGCATTCAGAGGGACCAGGTAAGGAGCTCTTTTCTTCTTCTGTCTGTCTTAATATACTGTACGGGAGTCCCGTTGGACTTCGCGGACTGTTTGGCTGGTTTCACTGTGGCTCATTTTGGGCTCTTCCTCAGGCGTTGGTTGGATTAGGGCTGTCTCCAAACGTGTATTCAAGACAATGGAATAATAATAACAACAACAAAAACATTATAATAGAAACAATATGATGTAGCCTATTATTATTATTATTATTATTATTATTATTATTATTATTGTTGAATAGCTTTAGTTTATTGCAAAGTGTTGCTGAGTCTATCATTAATTATCGCTGTATTATATTTATGCCTGTATGACAGGCCTACTATTGACGTTATTTGCAACGAGGAGCGTAATCGTAAGGAATATAGTGATAATAATAGTAATACTATTATTAATACTATAATATAATACATCATACTGTTATTATCATTTTGTAATTTTCCTATTGAAATTATACTTTGTAAAGATCAGTGCTTCTTCATTGCTTGTTAATAGTCACTTTGATGATACATTTTATGTTTTATTTTTGTATTTTTTTCCCCCCGGTGCGTTTTGATTATGTTTGCTTTGAGATAGATATCTGGACTGCTATTATTCTGAAGAGAGCTCGCGAGTCATATTCCTCCATCATAACATTCAATAATAACAGAACTCTTAACAGTGGATACAATCTTCTCTTGGATCTCTCAAGTGTTTGCTGTTGTGTAATTTAACTTTGCCATATCCCCGTATTACAGTATATTTTGAACATTTTAATTGATGTCCTACATAGTGCTTCATCAGAGATTATACTCCAATAATGGTCTGAATTTGAATTTGAAATTGAAGTTTTTTTTATTTATTTTCACTCATAAAGTGGTACATTTCTCATAAATTGGTACCTTTCTCATAAATTGGTACATTTCTCATAAATTGGTACATTTCTCATAAATTGGTACCTTTCTATGTAATTTCCTCAGTTTTTATTTTCCAGTGTGATTTTTCCTCCGATATTTGTTTCAGTGACATGAAGCTATTGAATGATCTAAGTACAATAGAATATATCATGATTAACTTGGAGTTCTCTCTCTCTCTCTTTGTCTCTCTTTCTCTCTAGCTCTGAGGAGTCTATCAAATGTGCAATTCTATTTTAGTTTTAATGGAAGTAGCTATAGGTAAGATGTGGATGTTATTGGTTCATCTCATCATTAAATATGTCCTGATGGCACCTTATAATTCATTTAAGACAAAACCATAAATCATTTACAGATGTATGGTATTGTTAATGAAACCACTATTATCCACTTCGACTTAATGTCAGAATTGAGGTGTTTCATGTATTCTTAGGGGATGGGCATTTGAAATTCTATCAGTATTCGAATATAATATCAGTGTACTTTTTCGGATTTCGGGCTAGTCGAAGTACATGTGTTGTATTATTAAAATAATGTTGTTGTTGTCGAAACTTAACTTCAATGGAGACTTGCTCTTGCGATTCCAGAGAGAGCCGGTGCACTGCGCCCTGCTGGTTTCATCAGACGGGTTTGTGGAGGGGGGTAAGAGAGCAGAGGCCGATGTCTGTTACGGTCTATGTGCCAAACCGTTTCCCGCTAATTAGACAAACTTGTTGTTGCCATAGGTTATCTATCATACCATCTGGTAGTGCCTGACTTAATAATAATAATTGATTGGATTTAAATAGCGCTTTTCTACCAACTGACGTACTGAACGTTTTACATAGTAGGTGGAAACTGACCTCATTCACCACCAATGTGTAGCATCCACCTGGATGATTCACAGCGACCACTTTGCATTATCTCGTTGTAAAGAAGCGAGCGTGCTACAGTAGCAAGGCTAATTGAGGCAGTTTTGCTGCGCTCCCCGTCCAATGTATACAACAACTCCATTCATATGAAACAACTGCCTACCTGTTGGTTGATCCTTGTAGCCTACTCCTGCTCATTTAGCCAATTTAATTCCGCAATTTCAACTCCATTTTGCATTGATTAAAAATCAGTGGCGGTCAGTGCGGTTTAAGGACGATTCAATTTTTTCAGAAGCATGGCCTTATTTCTATTAGCGCATAACGGGCGATTGCCATTCATATTCCAATCACACAGTTCATTGTATCATCGATAGGTTTAGCCTATTACATTACATGAATGATTGTCAAATGTTCCCTAAACCCGTCATGAAGTTGCTACAGTACAACCTATAGCCTATGAATGAAAGTTTACAATGTACAGTCCATTCAGAAAGTTTTCAAACATTTTTACTTTTTCAACATTTAGTTTTTACATTACAGCCTTATTCTAAAATGGATTAAATTGTATTTTCCCCTCATCAATCGACACACAATACCCCATAATGACAAAACAAAAAACAGTTTTTAGACATTTTTGCTAATTTATAAAAAAATATATATATTGAAATACCATTTTTTTGTAAGTATTAAGACCCTTTACTCAGTACTTTGTTGAAGCACTTTTGCCAGATATTACAGCCTCAAGTCTTCTTGGGTATGATGCTACAAGCTTGGCACACCTGTATTTGGGGAGTTTCTCCCATTCTTCTCTGCAGACCTTCTCAAGTTCTGTCAGGTTGGATGGGGAGCATTGCTGTACAGCTATTTTCAGGTCTCTCCACAGATGTTAGATCGGGTTCAAGTCCGGGCTCTGACTGGGCCACTCAAGGACATTCAGAGACCTGTCCCTAAGCCACTCCTGCATGGACTTGGCTGTGTGTTTAGGGTTGTTGTCCTGTTGGAAGGTGAACCTTTGCCCCAGTCTGAGGTCCTGAGCACTCTGGAGCAGATTTTCATCAAAGATATCTCTGTACTGTTCTCCGTTCATCTTTCCTTCAATCCGGACTAGCCTCCCAGTCCCTGCCACTGAAAACATCCCCACAGCATGATGCAGCCACCACCATGCTTCACCGTAGGGATGGTGCCAGGTTTCCTCCAGAAGTGACGCTTGACATTCAGGTCAAAGAGTTCGATCTTGGTTTCATCAGACTAGAGAATCTTGTTTCTCATGGTCTGAGAGTCCTTTAGGTGCCTTTTGGCAAACTCCAAGTGGGCTGTCATGGGCCTTTTACAGAGGAGCGGCTTCCAGCTGGCCACTACCATAAAGCTCTGATTGGTGGAGTGCTGCAGAGATGTTTGTCCTTCTGGAAGGTTCTCCCATCTCCACAGAGGAACTCTGGAGCTCTGTCAGAGTGACTATCGGGTTCTTGGTCATCTCCCTGACCAAGGCCCTTCTCCCCCGGGCCAGCTCTAGGAAGAGAGTTGGTGGTTCTAAACTTCTTCCAGTTATGAATGAAGGAGGCCACTGTGCTCTTGGGGACCTTCAATGCTGCAGATCTGTGCCACGACACAATCCTGTCGCTGAGCTCTACGAACAATTCCTTCGACCTCATGGCTTGGTTATTGTTCTGACATGTTGTGGGACCTTATATAGACTGGTATGTGCCTTTTCAAATCATGTCCAATCAGTTGAATTTACCACAAGTGGACTCCAATCAAGTTGTAGAAACATCTCAAGGATGATCAATGGAAACAGGATGCTCCTGAGCTCAATTTCGAGTCTCAGAGCAAAGGGTCTGAATACTTATGTAAATAAGGTATTTCTGTTTTAGTTTTTTTAATAAATTTGCAAAAATTGAGTAAAATAAAACATTGCAATACATTTTAAAATAAGGCTGTACTGTAACAAAATGTGGAAAAAGTCAAGGGCTGAATACTTTCTGGATGCACTGTAGACTCTTGCCTGCTTCTTGCTGATATAGGGTGTAGTCATTAGTCCGTGTAAGAAAACATTTTTTAACAAGCTACAAGTGTGAAACGCGTTTCGGCTACCAGTGCATCTTTTATGGGGCACATTTATAAAAACTGTCATAAAACTGTTGTTTTATTAAAATGTGGAATGCAGTGGCCTGTCCTCGTAGGCAATGCCGCATAGATCATTACATTTAATTCTAGTCAAAGGCTTAAGAAAAAACACCTCTCTGGCGCGCATGTGCGCACGCGCGCGCATGTGCGCACGCACGCGCACGCACACACACACACACACACACACACACACACACACACACACACACACACACACACACACACACACACACACACACACACACACACACACACACGTGTTAGAGGGGGTTCTACTTTGGTCTCAATTTACAGGACCCGAATGAGCATGCGGAGATTCTCAATGATAAACACATTACACACTATTCCCTATGTAGTGCACTAAAAATTAGGACCCATGGCACCCTATTCCCTATGTAGCACACTAATAACCAGGGCCCATGGCACCCTATTCCCTATGTAGTGCACTAATTACTAGGGCCCATGGCACCCTATTCCCTATGTATAGTAGTGCACTAATTACCAGAGCCCATGGCACCCTATTCCCTATGTATAGTAGTGCACTAATTACCAGGGCCCATGGCACTATATTCCCTATATAGGTTCCACTTGTCAAAATTAGTGCACTATTATAGGAAGTAGGGTGCAATGTCAGATGCACTCATTTTCGTATCAAAGAGTGTCATCGTGACCTGGGTCAGGAGCAGTTAAGAGGGACAAGGTTAGGGACATGTCAGGCTGCTGTGGCGGTATAGGCCATGTATGGCCAGTCAGCCACTTGAAATACAGGCTAACCTCTCCTCTCCAGGTGGGTTGGCTGCAGATGGAGAGTTTGCTTGTTGGTTCTGCTTTGCGGTCCCAGTCAGTCGACCCATTTCTTTGCTCCTTCTCCTGAGCAGAGCTGTGTTGCTAATAGGGTATAATTGATATAATTTGAGCTATTATTACCTTTTAATTACAATATTATGACATTATTATTACCTAATCATCGCCTTATTATCGCCTTATTAGTACCATATTAGCGTCGTATTGTCACCTTATTATCACCTTATTATCACCTTATTATCACCGTATTAGTACCTTATTATCACCTTATTATAACCTTATTACCACCTTATTAGTACCCTATTAGCGTCGTATTGTCACCTTATTATCACCTTATTATCACCTTATTATCTCCTTATTATCTCCTTATTATCACCTTATTATTACCTTATTGTCACCTTATTATCACCTTATTATCACCTTATTATCACCTTATTATTACCATATGATCACCTTATTATCACCTTATTATCACCTTATTATTACCATATGATCACCTTATTATCACCTTATTATTACCTTATTGTCACCTTATTGTCACTTTATTATCACCTTATTATCTCCTTGTTATCGCCTTATTATCACCTTATTATCACCTTATTATTACCATATGATCACCTTATTATCACCTTATTATTACCTTATTGTCACCTTATTGTCACTTTATTATCACCTTATTATCTCCTTGTTATCGCCTTATTATCACCTTATTATTACCATATTATCACCTTATTATCACCTTATTATTACCATATTATCACCTTATGATCATCTCATTATCACCTTATTACATTATCATCACCTTATTATCACCTTATTGTGAACACATTATCTTCTACAAGAATGTGCTTAGTGCTTACGATAAGTGAATTAAAATGATCTTGCTACGTTATGAAAAGATGTGCCCATTTGATCTGCTTGACTGGTTGGGTACAATACGAGTGTTTTCGTGTGTCTCATCTTTTAAAATGGAAACAGCCAGACATTTCCAGAATATTCTTCCAAGAGGAATGTGGCCGGCGAGGGGATGTTTTGTTTTTGTATGATGAGCGATGAGGCAGAAAATGGATTTAGACGGGTTTGAATTATGTTGTAGGCCGACACTGACAGGATTATATACAAACTAAGATCTGCTTGTAGGTTGGATGACTAATTCAGTCATTTAATGTCCAGTGTTTTTCTGAAAGGGCGACTTTAAATAACTGTCAAAGAGAAAGCAAGCGTTCACATACATACTGTATAATGATTTACAACTTGTTATTTGGCATGCATGTGTGCACCTTTACTCTAATCTTATAAATAGACTTCTAATATGTAATGTTTCACAAAATGTCCTCTCTTCCGGTGCTAGTTGTCGCGTGCGGAAGTTTTTGCAAAATAATACAGGTAACTTTGAGGTTTCATCTTCCTCCATTCCACTCAGTGATTCCTCACCGTCAGCTAATCAAGGTAATGGATGACAATATTCACTGGAGAGGAGAAGATTATGAGAGTCTCTCGCCAGGTCAATCACAACCAAATCCTCCGACCACCTGAACAAGCTTTTTCCCTCCGCGCCATAGCCCTCACCTAACTGGCCACCTGGTCCACGGTGATCTTCCCACTCATAGACTTCGCACTTCGCTCTGTTCATCCACGGACTATGCAGCCTACACTATTCATCAATAAACTATAGACCCTACACTATTCATCAATAAACTATAGACCCTACACTATTCATCAATAAACTATAGACCCTACACTATTCATCAATAAACTATAGACCCTACACTATTCATCAATAAACTATAGACCCTATACTATTCATCAAGAAGGCTCGCCACGATCATCAGTAAGGCTCGCCACGATTGGACTCTGGAGTAGTGGAAACGCATCCTCTGGAGTGATGACTCATGCTTCACCATCTGGTTGTCCGAGGGACGAATCAGGCTTTGAAGGATGCCATAAGATCTCTACCTGCCCATGTGCATAGTGCCAACTGTAAAGTTTGGTGGAGGAGGATTAATGGTTTGGGTCTGTTTTTCATGGTTTTCGGCTAAGCCCCTTTGTTCCAGTTAAGGGAAATCTTAACACTACAGCATACAATGACATTCTAGACGATTCTGTGCTTCCAACCTCGGGGAAGGCCCTTTCATGTTTCAGCATGACAATGCCCCTGTGCTACAGCGATGTCCATCCAGAAATGGTTTGTCGAGATTGGTGTGGAAGAATTTGACTGGCCTGCACAGAGCCCTGACCTCAACCCCATCTAACACCTTTGGGATGAATTGACACACCGACTGTGAGCCAGGCCTAATCGCTCAACATCAGTACTCGACCTCACTCATGCTCTTGTGGTTGAATGGAAGCAAGTCCGTGTAACGGATGTGAAACTGCTAGCTAGTTAGCGGTGGTGCGTGCTAAATAGTGTTTCAATCGGTGACGTCACTTGCTCTGAGACCTTGAAGTAGTAGTTCCCCTTGCTCTGCAAGGGCATCAGCTTTTGTGGAGCGATGGGTAACGATGCTTCGTGGGTGACTGTTGTTGATGTGTGCAGAGGGTCCCTGGTTCGCGGGCGAGGGAATGGTGTAAAATTATACTGTTACATCCGCGCAGCAATGTTCCAACATCTAGTGGGAAGCCTTCCCAGAAGAGTGGAGGCTGTTATAGCAGCAACGTTCCAACATCTAGTGGGAAGCATTCCCAGAAGAGTGGAGGCTGTTATAGCAGCAATGTTCCAACATCTAGTGGGAAGCCTTCCCAGAAGAGTGGAGGCTGTTATAGCAGCAATGTTCCAACATCTAGTGGGAAGCCTTCCCAGAAGAGTGGAGGCTGTTATAGCAGCAAAGGGGGGACCAACTCCATTTTGGAATGAGATGTTTAGACAAGCAGGTGTCCACATACCTTTGGCCATGTAGTGTATTTACCCCAGTGCACATCATCCTGTTAAAATGTGGATCTTAATTGTTTCTCTAAGCTTCAGTTCTCATAGTGTACATGCTGTTTGTGGATTGTGTAAATTCAGGGTCTATATATTTTGTCTGTCTTTATTAACTCTGTCGCAGCACATTTTTTTACTTATACCTTTATTTTACTAGGCAAGTCAGTTAAGAAAAAATTCTAATACAGCCTAGGAACAGTGGGTTAACTGCCTGTTCAGGGGCAGAACGACAGATTTGTACCTTGTCAGCTCGGGGATTTGAACTTACAACCTTCTGCTTACTAATCCAACGCTCTCACCACTAGGCTACCCTGCTGCCCCTCCACTTAGTCAAATTCCTGTACATGCAACAGTGTTCTCTGGAAGCTGCAGGCAGGCAGTAGCCCCACAGACCGCTGTGCAGCTCCCCCTGGACTGGCAGGCAGATATATCAGCCCACAGAGAGAAGCACGGGATTGAACTTCATTCAACTTTCTAGAGCAGTTGTCACAAACCGGTCGATGATGATCGACTGGTCGATGTCTAGAACAGTTGTCACAAACCGGCTGATGATGATCGACTGGTCGATGTCTAGAGCAGTTGTCACAAACCGGTCGATGATGATCGACTGGTCGATGTCTAGAGCAGTTGTCACAAACCGGTCGATGATGATCGACTGGTCGATGTCTAGAGCAGTTGTCACAAACCTGTCGATGATGATCGACTGGTCGATGTCTAGAGCAGTTGTCACAAACCGGTGGATGATGATCGACCGGTCGATGTCTAGAGCAGTTGTCACAAACCGGTGGATGATGATCGACCGGTCGATGTCTAGAGCAGTTGTCACAAACCGGTGGATGATGATCGACCGGTCGATGTCTAGAGCAGTTGTCACAAACCGGTGGATGATGATCGACCGGTCGATGTCTAGAGCAGTTGTCACAAACCGGTGGATGATGATCGACCGGTCGATGTCTAGAGCAGTTGTCACAAACCGGTGGATGATGATCGACCGGTCGATGTCTAGAGCAGTTGTCACAAACCGGTGGATGATGATCGACCGGTCGATGTCTAGAGCAGTTGTCACAAACCGGTGGATGATGATCGACCGGTCGATGTCTAGAGCAGTTGTCACAAACCGGTCGATGATGATCGACCGGTCGATGTCTAGAGCAGTTGTCACAAACCGGTGGATGATGATCGACTGGTCGATGTCTAGAGCAGTTGTCACAAACCGGTCGATGATGATCGACTGGTCGATGTCTAGAGCAGTTGTCACAAACCGGTCGATGATGATCGACTGGTCGATGTCTAGAGCAATTGTCACAAACCGGTCGATGATGATCGACTGGTCGATGTCTAGAGCAGTTGTCACAAACCGGTCGATGATGATCGACTGGTCGATGTCTAGAGCAGTTGTCACAAACCGGTCGATGTCTAGATCAGTTGTCACAAACCGGTCGATGATGATCGACTGGTCGATGTCTAGAGCAGTTGTCACAAACCGGTGGATGATGATCGACTGGTCGATGTCTAGAGCAGTTGTCACAAACCGGTCGATGATGATCGACTGGTCGATGTCTAGAGCAGTTGTCACAAACCGGTGGATGATGATTGACTGGTCGATGTCTAGAGCAGTTGTCACAAATCGGTGGATGATGATCGACTGGTCGATGTCCAAGGCATTCCTAGTCAATCGTTAAACATTTCTGGTAAAAAAAACAACAATAAAGCCTTGTGTTCCTATTTTGATTTTTTTCCATCTTGGGCTGTTGTTGGTAGGTGTACCCGATTCAGCTGCCCCGCGCGCCGGGAAGGGGAACTGTTGCCATTTCTAACCATATCATGTGTCCGAATGTACAAACTCGGCCTTGTTCATGTTTAAGTTCTTACTCCGCACTGTCAACACTTTGTATTCAACACTTTTATAAGCCATAAAATGCGCATTCTTCCTATTTCCACTCATCGCTACAACAAGCACTGCAGCAGTATTGAATTAGTAGGAAAGTGCATAGCCTTGCATAGTTGTTATTATTTTCGGGTTTGGGTCTTTTTTAATTTTGAGGAATATTTCACTTTCTCTGTTCACAGTCGTAACAACATGAATTTGAACACAATAATAACAACATGTATTTGAACACAGTAGTAACAAAATGTATTTGAACACAGTAGTAACAACATGTATTTTAACATCAGAAATAATGCAATATAACTGGAGTTTCACCATCATTTGGAAGATGGTGTCCCTTTTTGTGGAGGGAGAGGGGAGGGAGAGGAGAGGGAGAAGAGAGGGAGAAGAGAGGGAGAGGAGGAGGGAGAAGAGAGGGAGAGGGGAGGGAGAGGAGAGGGAGAAGAAAGGGAGAGAGGAGGGAGAGGAGAGGGAGAAGAGAGGGAGAGGGGAGGGAAAGGAGGAGGGAGAAGAGAGGGAGAGGAGAGGAGAAGGAGAGGAGAGGAGAGGGAAAGGGGAGGGAGAGGAGGAGGGAGAAGAGAGGGAGAGGAGAGGGGGAGGGAAGGAGAGGAGAGGGAGAGGAGAGGGAAGGTATATGAGAGGGATAGGGGAGGGAGAGGTGAGGGAGAGGGGAGGGAGAGAGGGGAGGGATAGGGGAGGGAGAGGTGAGGGAGAGGAGAGGAGAGGGAGAGGAGAGGAGAGGTGAGGGTGAGGTGAGGGAGAGGGAGTGGAGAGGGAGTGGAGAGCGAGAGGGGGAGGGAGAGGGAGTGGAGAGGGATAGGGGAGGGAGAGGTGAGGGAGAGGGGAGGGAGGGATAGGGGAGGGAGAGGTGAGGGAGAGGGGAGGGAGGGATAGGGGAGGGAGAGGTGAGGGGAGGGAGGGATAGGGGGAGGGAGGGAGAGGTGAGGGAGAGGGGAGGGAGGGGGAGGGAGGGATAGGGGAGGGAGAGGTGAGGGGAGGGAGAGGGAGAGGTGAGGGAGAGGTGAGGGAGAGGAGAGGGAGAGGAGAGGAGAGGAGAGGGAGAGGAGAGGTGAGGGAGAGGGAGTGGAGAGGGATAGGGGAGGGAGAGGAGAGGGAGAGGGGAGGGAGAGGGGAGGGAGGGAGAAGAAGTGGAGAGGGATGGGGAGGGAGAGGTGAGGGAGAGGAGAGGGAGAGGAGAGGGAGAGGGGAGGGAGTGTAGAGGGAGTGTAGAGGGAGTGGTGAGGGAGGGAGAGGGGGAGGGTGAGGGAGAGGGGAGGGAAGGGAGAGGAGGGGGGAGGAGAGGAAGGGAGAGGGAGTGGAGAGGGATAGGGGAGGGATAGGGGAGGGAGCGGAGAGGGAGAGGTGAGGGAGAGGTGAGGGAGAGGAGAGGGAGAGGAGAGGAGAGGGAGAGGAGAGGTGAGGGAGAGGGAGTGGAGAGGGAGTGGAGAGGGATAGGGGAGGGAGAGGGGAGGGAGTGGAGAGGGATAGGGGAGGGAGAGGGAGTGGGGAGGGAGAGGTGAGGGAGAGGAGAGGGAGAGGGGAGGGAGAGGGGAGGGAGGGAGAAGAAGTGGAGAGGGATAGGGGAGGGAGAGGTGATGGAGAGGAGAGGGAGAGGAGAGGGAGAGGGAGAGGGGAGGGAGTGTAGAGGGAGTGGTGAGGGAGGGAGAGGGGAGGGTGAGGGAGAGGGGAGGGAAGGGAGAGGGAGGGAGAGGAGAGGAAGGGAGAGGGGAGGGAGTGGAGAGGGATAGGGGAGGGAGAGGGGAGGGAGTGGAGAGGGATAGGGGAGGGATAGGGGAGGGAGCGGAGAGGGAGAGGTGAGGGAGAGGTGAGGGAGAGGTGAGGTGAGGGAGAGGTGAGGGAGAGGTGAGGGAGGGAGAGGGAGTCAGTCTGCTGCCCTCTCCCTCTGTTGAGACTGACCATCAGATGCAGGCACCATCACCCCAGTAAAATAAGGATAATAAGCAAATGATATAAATGTTTGCTCACTCAGCTTCACAAGTAATACAACAATGGATCTATTACCGGTATAACCATATAGCCTACCTCAAATTAAAAAAATTACAAAAATAAAAAATGGCCCGAACAACAAGACTTTGGCAGGGCAATTCAAGCAAAGCCAATATGCAGTGATAATGTATTGGGCCTGTAGCCTACTGCACAAACCTACAGCACTGTTAATGTTGCATAGGATTATGCATTTTAAGTCATGTTATTAAAAAAAAAACATCTGTTGTTGATCTCGGCCTGTATTTTGACTCAAAGGGGATCTTGACTCGGTTTTCTGACCACTGTTCTAAAGTTTTCCCTGTTAACACTACCAATATTTCCCTTTGTTGAGGCAATTGTGATCAAATTAACCCAAAACTAGCCACTTTCAATGCAGCATACTGTACCGAAACAAAACAGACAATGCAAGAGATTTTGTTGTAGGTAGAACACATCGAAGTAGGATTCTGTTGCATTGACACTCAATACTCAGCCGCCTGTGTGGCATAACCAATCAGAACTGCAGTAGGCCTATATGCAAATAGACCACTGCCATATATGGATCGGGGCCATTTACTTTGAACTGCACTGTGTTTACAGCTGTGGTCAAGTGTAGATGCCCTTGTTTTGAGATCAAAGCAAAAGCTGCATGTAGCCATGTGTGCACATTTTGTTCATATTCTTTGCTAGTTAGTTAAGGGGGGGGTTCGGGGTGAATAATTATGCACTCTCAAGTAATCAGTTTTTTTGTCTTATTTCTTGTTTGTTTCACCCCAAAAATATTTTGCGTCTACAAAGTGGTAGGCATGTTGTGGAGATCAAATGATACAAACCCTCCAAAAATCTATTTTAATTCCAGGTTGTAAGGCAACAAAATAGGGAAAATGCCAAGGGGGGTGAATATTTTCGCAAGCCACTGTACCACCACACAATGGCTGCTACTGTAGGCTGAATGATAGAACAGCTATTTCCATGTTAAAACATGTTAAGGCATTTTCTCCATTGTTATTGATGGTGAGCCACTATGGTAGACCTACATTATGATCAAATAGCCACAGTAGCCTTCTTGGCCACTGTTAAAACGTAACTTAAAGGGGGTACAACCTCAGTGTTCACGCTGGACGTTGCACATCATTTTCACAATGTTCAAGTTTGCGCTCAGCAGACCTGAAATTTGCTCAGTACTGAACATTTTTTGAGGGAACATTGCAAGCAAATGTATTTGGCTAATAAAGGCATTTCTGATTCGGACAAGATTTCTTTGACACATAGTAAGTAGTATTATGCCGTAGGCACGCCAGGACATCAAATGTAATACGGTTTTCTCTAGTGGTGATGTTGTACTGTCAAGGTGCATTAAGCAGAAATCACTTCGTCATTTCCTGGTTGCTAAAATTCTAATAGTTTGCCTAATTTCTGTTCATGTGACAAAACAAGCAAGTATAGTGTAGAGAAAACCATCTAAACCGCTGTGAAATATAATTTCCATAAACAAAAACATTTTCAGCTGTTGAAGAAAAGCGAACGTAAAAGACGCAGCAACAAAACTTAACCTCTGACCCCTCCAAACGATACTACCCTCATAAAGTGCATTTCTGTCCGACAAACACTTAGTTCTTAGTTCTGTTGAAAAGTTAAAAAACTGTAGAATTCAGATAAAGGTGTCAGAAACAATGTGACTCCATAGCTTGAGATGCAGCAGACCATAAAAAAAACAAAATGTAAAGTTTTAAATACCACCACTCCCTAAAGATATTTGTCTTGGTTTGAGACAAAAAATTTTTTTTATTTTTCCAGGCAAGTCAGTTTAGAACAAATTCTTATTTTCAATAACGGCCTGGGAACAGTGGGTCAACTGCCTGTTCAGGGGCAGAATGACAGATTTGTACCTTGTCAGCTCGGGGGTTTGAACTCGCAACCTTCCAGTTACTAGTCCAACGCTCTAACCACTAGGCTACCCTGCCGCCTCTACACTCTAACCACTAGGCTACCCTGCCGCCTCTACACTCTAACCACTAGTCTACCCTGTCGCCTCTACACTCTAACCACTAGGCTACCCTGCCGCCTCTACACTCTAACCACTAGTCTACCCTGCCGCCTCTACACTCTAACCACTAGGCTACCCTGCCGCCTCTACACTCTAACCACTAGGCTACCCTGCCGCCTCTACACTCTAACCACTAGGCTACCCTGCCGCCTCCACACTCTAACCACTAGGCTACCCTGCCGCCTCTACACTCTAACCACTAGTCTACCCTGTCGCCTCTACACTCTAACCACTAGGCTACCCTGCCTCCTCTACACTCTAACCACTAGTCTACCCTGTCGCCTCTACACTCTAACCACAAGGCTACCCTGCCGCCCCAATATGTCACCAATCCTGTTCCAAAAGGGAAAAAGATCTCATGTCTTTTACTTAATGGTGGCAATCTAAACATGCCCATTTGGGCGTGTGAAACGTGCCATACCTTCATTTTTTTGTCGTACAGGAATGAAATATATATGAGCAGAAAGCTGAAGTTTCTACATATCCATTGATGCAAGTACATCCTCTGTATTATTCCCAATTCATCCACTAGATAGCAGTAGGAGATCACATGACGTCTCTCGGCCCACTTGAAACCAGTTGCATCTGATTTGGGTATTGAGTCACTGTGCCAAAATGGCTAAATTGATTTTCAAGCAAGACATCTGATTTGTTTTTCTTTAATTAAAACACAGACAGGGGAATAACCTTCAACCTTCTTTTCCCATTCACTTTTGCTATTGTAAACGATGAGCTAGCTAAACTGCGCATGTGGAGGATGCATACAAAGTCATGTGGATGGAGAATGAAATGCATTGGAATGAGAGACGAAAGACCTCGATATATTGCTTTTGCAAAGTTGTGACAGTGTTTTATTTATATACATTTTTTGATTTTGCCCTGTTCCGGGATGAAGTCGAACCCCCTGACTTTCAGTGCAACAATTGCCTACAGAGAAGAAGTCACTATGCTGGGCATACAAATTGCTGATTTGCATAGGCTACTGGGAATGCCAAGATCTGTGATTTTCTCGTTTTCCTCCACTCTGAGGGCCGTGTTTTGCGCTGGGCTGATGGGAGTCTTGCCTTCGGGCAGGTTATCTTCTGTGGACTGGCCACTGCTCGGAAGTGATTGCTCACCGAAAGAGAATGGCAATGGTGGGACCATTGTTGCTGAATGGCGGGATGATCTTCTCCTGGACCTGGTTGGCCTGACAGGGAGACACGTCGCTGTTCATCGCAGAAGTCCTCCACTTCTGAGCCCTCTGCGGTGACGGGATTCATGAATGGGGTGACGACATTGAATAGTTTCTCTGCTCTGGAGCCTGATGTCCCGGCTCCGTCTTCTTAAGGAGCGTTGGAGGTTCCTTCTGTATCGATCAACTTTGTGATGGCATCGCCGGGGTCTAAGGTGGGTTCTACTTCACCGTGGTCTATGGTGGGCTCTGCTATTCCTGTCATTTGTGGGGGGGCGAGTTAGAGGAGCCCCTAGTGGGGCTAGGGTTGGACTGAGTGCTCCAGCTCGAAATGGACAACACCCATCAACCATTATTATGGAAAGCTCCATGGTTGGATCGGTGGAAGTCCGAAATACCTGTACCCTTTGTTTTCCCGGAGCTATAAGGGATTGGATATATCAGAAGTCATGCCCACCATCAAGAAACAGATTCTTGCTCCGAAAACAGTTGTGTTGGATATTGGGTCTAATGATATTATGCGTGTGAACTCTGTAAAGCTAAGAGACAATTTCTTGCAGCTCTTGGTGAATGCTCAGAAATGAGCAGAACCTAAAATTGTCTCGTCCCAATTCCATCTCCTCGTCGTTGTGGGATGTTTTAGTCGTCTTTGGTCTCTTCATCAGTGGTTAATGCGTCTGACCAAGGACATGTTCTTCATCGTCAATTTGGACTCCTTCTGGAATAGGCCTGACTACTTTCTGGAAGACGGAATTCATCTGGGTGAAAATGGCACCCGGCTGTTGTCATCAAACGTTGGAAAGGTTCTTTGTCAACTAAATTGATGTGAGGACAATATTAGCATTAAATATCAGTCAGTTTTCACAATCTCCTCTTTGGTCACTGTGAGAGTTCTACATGTTGTATCTGAAAGTGGTGACATGCCGAATGGTGCTCACCGGAGAAATGTCATTGCTATTCCTCGTTTGTTTTCTTTTCCTAATAGGTATAATCTAATCCTTGAGTCTCCAGTTCTAAAATCTCAAAATAATCTGACTTATGCTGAAAATCTGTGTCATTTTTAAAAATGCAGAAAAGTTTTGACATTTCTACATCTTAACATTTGTAGTGTATTACCTAAAATGTATCATGTCAAGATCTGGGCCTCTCAGGCAGACCCTGATATTTGTTATTGTTTCTGAGACCTGGTTAACTGATAAAACCCTGGACTCTGAGGTTGCTATGGATGGTTACAATGTGTTTAGGGCTGGTAGGAAAGGCAACGGTGGTGGTGTTTCTATGGATGGTTACAATGTGTTTACGGCTGGTTGGAAAGGCAACGGTTGTGGTGTTTCTATGGATGGTTACAATGTGTTTAGAGCTGGTAGGAAAGGTAACGGTGGTGGTGTTTCTATGGATGGTTACAATGTGTTTAGGGCTGGTAGGAAAGGTAACGGTGGTGGTGTTTCTATGGATGGTTACAATGTGTTTAGGGCTGGTAGGAAAGGCAACGGTGGTGGTGTTTCTATGGATGGTTACAATGTGTTTACGGCTGGTTGGAAAGGCAACGGTTGTGGCGTTTCTATGGATGGTTACAATGTGTTTAGGGCTGGTAGGAAAGGTAACGGTGGTGGTGTTTCTATGGATGGTTACAATGTGTTTAGAGCTGGTAGGAAAGGTAACGGTGGTGGTGTTTCTATGGATGGTTACAATGTGTTTAGGGCTGGTAGGAAAGGTAACGGTGGTGGTGTTTCTATGGATGGTTACAATGTGTTTAGGGCTGGTAGGAAAGGTAACGGTTGTGGTGTTTCTATGGATGGTTACAATGTGTTTAGGGCTAAAAGGAAAGGCAAAGTTTGTGGTATAACTATTTACACAAATAATCGTCTTTCTGTGTCTCTGTTGAAGGCTACCGACAGTCCTAAACTATATGAATTGTTGACTTTAAAACCTCAGTTGGGTTCACACTCAAAAATAACAGTGATAGGAATCCATCATCCACCCTTCGCAAATAAGTGTGTACTAAACACACTCACTGGGTTTAATTGCCATTTTTACTACCCCAGAGGTGTTGATCGCTGGAGATTTTAATCTTGCAGGATGCTGACTGTTTAAATTATTTGTGTTACTCATCTAAATTTGACCCAGCTGATTAAAAAAAACCACTCGTCCAAACTTAAAGGACCCTATGAAATCACATTTAAAAATTCTCAAGAGAAATATGCTGGGAGTGGCTTATTTGTTTTGGGTATTAGTGACTACTGTCCCGCTGTATGTGTCAGGGATATATGGAATTCAAAACATTTCAATGAATAGGCATTTTTTTATGACCTTTATTTTGGTGACTTTGATTATGTTGCACTTATACCTGACCCAGAGTTGGCTCTGAACCGCTTCTCAAATGTTTCCGATTGTATTGTAGAAAAACATGCTTTAAAAAAACCTGAGAATTTTGAAAAATAGGTCTTGACCATCTTTAAGCATATTACACAGTTTTGTATTCCTGTTCGACCTCAGTGCTGCAGGCCCTTCGTGAACTTCAACATGGCTTTGATTCAATTCAGAAATCACTTACAGATCTTAAAGTTACTGTGAGAGACGGAATCTAAAAGAAAAATCCAGAAAATCAAAAAATCAGAAAATCATTAATTACTTAAAAATCATACAATGTGATTTACTGGATTTTTGTATTAGATTCCGTCTCTCACAGTTGAAGTGTACCTATGATACAAATTACAGACCTCTACATGCTTTGTAAGTAGGAAAACCTGCAAAATCGGCAGTGTATCAAATGCTTGTTCTTCCCACTGTATGTGCATGTTATTTTATGATTCTGTTTTTATTGTAATGACTTCAGGGCTCTCTTGTAAAATAGATTTTTTAATCTCAATGTGACTCCCTCTTAAAATGAAGGTTAAATCAAATAAATTGCTTTACAATGACCGTCAAGGTGTACCCTTTCCATGCATACTAAATGTTTACACTTTTGGTGACTTGGCCTACATTACATACTCTGTGAGTATGACTATAGCACATGATCTATGACCTTTATCGGGGGAGGGAAGATACTTATGACATTGCCAGCAGTACGATTTGAGTGAATTGTGAATTCCTATTTTCTGGTACTCTCTCCCCCTAAACTCACTGGACCCAAAACAACCACTCATAATTTAACGTGTTAAGAATGGGTAGCATAGAAATAGTGCAAATAGAACAGTTCTACCTCTTCTTAGACTTGCTTTCAATGAGAATGACAGATCTATAACTCAAATTTCTATGTGAATTTAATCTCTCGCCCAAAAAGTTACATATTGCATCTGTTAAGTTTCTAGAATCAAGAAGCATTGTAATTCCATCATTTTCACGAAGGCAAATGTGGGAGTTGGGTAGAGAAAAAAGCTAATCACAGGCCTTAAAATCTAGAATGTGTTTCCTTTTCACCTATATCCAAAAACAACTCTCACTCATTCTATTACACATATACCGGTTCTAGAAATTATTGTGATCAAGGCAGTACATACATGATGAAACCTTGTGAAAACGTGTGCGCTTCAAATGGAATGATGAACATGTTGATGAATATCTTATGTTGATGAAACTATCTGATGCTTCACTCCCTCACCTGTATCTTGATCTAGCTAAAGCCCACTGGTGAGGTCTGTTTTGAGTTACAAGCCATGGAATGAAGGGACAATACTATAGCATTTGGAGACAACAACGTCATACTACAGTAAACGCTTAGAAGAAAAAGGTGCTATCCAGAACCTAAAAGGGTTCTTCGGCTGTCCTTATAAGAAATCCCTTTAAAGAACACTTTTTGGTTCCAGGTAGAACCATTTTCGGTTCCATTTTAGAACCCTTTCCACAAGAGGGTTCTACATAGAACCCAAAAGGGTTATACTTGGAACCAAAAAGCTTTCTCCAATGGGGACAGCCTGAAGAACCCGTATATGCAAAGACACCTGGTCCCATGTAAATTATATTTGCCTGTTTAAATCAAGCAGACAACACATATATTGTATTACTCTAGTGGTGGTGAAATGGATATAGGGTATTGTATTACTCTAGTGGTGG